>NW_023469473.1:0-5391 GCF_013731165.1 Rhagoletis pomonella | reverse complement strand
TCAGTTATATTTTATTTGCAAATTCCGAGCGAAGCAGTTTCGTAACAGTTTTCACAATTTTCGCACGTTCTTCTTGCTTGCACACACGTGGGTAAGGTCACACCAAGGTGAGTGCATGAAAAAAGCACACAAATACGATTTGCGAAGGCGCGTACCAGAAAAGGCGCATACCGGCAGCGAAGAAGAGTCATCGGCTGAAAGTTCCATGGACGAGTCAAGACAACTAGAGGGAGCAAGTGCAGATAGCATGAACGCCATAATTGCAACGTTAAACGCACTCAGGGCTTCAGTGGAGGAGTTAAGGAACAGCACAGTGGAAAGTCAGAGGGATATAATTCGTTTACGGGAAGAAATTCAACCTCAAAGCGTCGTGGAACAAGTGCAGCCAGCACAGAGTGAGCCAAGACAAGTCATGTCACCACAGGAGGAGGCCAGCCAGGTCGTGCCAGCTACGGATGTGAGAGTGAAGTTATATGACTTACCGACATTTAATGGCAATGTGGAAGAGTGGCCACTGTTTCGTGCGAACTTCGACGATACAACAGCGATTTTTAAGTATAGCAATAGGCAGAATTTGATGCGCCTACAGAAGTGTCTCATGGGTCCGGCAAAGGAGGCGGTAGCATCAATGCTAATCTACCCGAATGATGTGCCAACCGTGTTAAGCGAACTCGAATTTAGATTTGGAAGGCCAGACATGCTTGTAAAATGTCAAATTAGCAAATTACAACAGTTTCCACTAATCTCCGAGACCAAGCCCGACCAAATTGTTTTATTCTCCTCAAGAGTGCGTAATGTGGTAGCATTCTTGAAGTCGGCAAAGTGTCAGCAGCACTTAGCAAATGTTACTTTATTGGAGCAAATGGTGGGTAAATTACCTCAGGCGCGACAATTTGATTGGGCAAGGCAGGCGGCGACCATACAGCCGTACCCGACGGTAGAAGATTTTTCAAAGTGGCTTAGCGAGTTGGCTCGAATAGCTTGCTTAATGCCTACAGCAAGCACCTCGAGTACAAGGGTAAATGCGCCGACAGCTAACCCTCGGCGGTTGATGCACATAGAACGTGCAATAGAGTGCTATAATTGCAGCGGCAATCATTCAGTTTTCCAATGCGAACAGTTCAAGAAGATGGGTGTGCAAGACCGATGGGAGCTGGTGAAAACGCTCCAACTTTGCTTCTCGTGCTTGCGAAAAGGACATTGTACGTTAAAATGTCGATCTCGGAAAAGGTGCAATGTAAATGGGTGCCAACGGTACCACAATCCGTTACTACATGGTGAAGAAGCAAAAACTCAACCGGTACTTAAAGCTACACAAACAAATGAGACAGCGCAGCCCATATTAAACTGTCGCCTAACACAAAGCACGTGCGGGCAACTGTTCAAGATGTTACCGGTCAACATTTATGGCCCCAACGGAAAGCGAGAAGTGTTAGCGATGTTTGATGAAGGTTCATCAATATCGATAATGGAAGAAAAGGTCGCCAAACAAATCGGTGCCAAGGGTAAAGCACGTCCGCTAACGCTTCAGTGGTACGATGACAAAGTAGTCACCGAACAAGCATTGAAACTAAATATTGAAATCGAAAATCGCTTAGATATGACCAAATTTTTATTGAAAGATGTGTTTACTGTGAAAGAACTGAATTTGCCAGAGCAGTCTTTGCAGAAGGAGGACTTCGAGCACTTGAAACACTTGCCGCTCATAAATTACCACGCTGCGAAACCGGTTTTGTTGATTGGACTGAAACACGCTTATTTGGGTGCCACGTCTACAGCAGTGCAAGCTGGCATCGATAGTCCAATAGCAATTAAAACTCCATTAGGGTGGGTCGCGTATGGCCCTACTAAGTCGCCGTTGGCTGTAAGTCCTCGCGTCATGCTCATCAAAGGCTACCAACAGCTACAAAACTTGGTCGAGGAGTATTTCGCAACCGACAGCTTCGGTACCAATCCGGTATCCCTCAAACTGGAATCAGAAGAAGACGAACGAGCGCGATTAATTCTGGAGCAGACCACCAGACGAGTCGGCGACCAGTTTGAATGCGGTCTACTGTGGAAAGGGTATCCAACAAATCTACCTAGTAGCAGGGCGATGGCGGAAAGGCGTCTGATGTCTGTTGAGAGACAGATGAAATGCAACGTAGAGTTTGGTAAGCGATATAGGCACGAGATGGCAAAATACGTAGACAAGGGTTACGCCAGGAAGTTGGGTAGCGTCGAACTTGCCGCGACACATCAACACGTTTGGTACTTGCCCCATTTCGCGGTCCTTAACCCCCACAAGCCAGATAAAGTGCGAATCGTTTTTGATGCCGCAGCCATGGTAGACAACGTATCGCTGAACTCAGCTCTTTTAAAGGGGCCAGAACAAGCGCAGCCGTTAATACGGATATTATTACAGTTTCGCCAGGGGCGAGTCGGAGTGTCAGCCGACATACGCGAAATGTTTTCGCAGATCAGAATACGTCCATCTGATCAACACGCTCAACGGTACCTATGGCGAGATGGAGATGCAAGTCAACCGATTGAGGAATACGCGATGACATCGTTAATATTTGGTGCTGTGTGTTCACCATGTATAGCAGAGCACGTTAAAAATAAAAACGCCGAAGATTTCCGAGCTGAGCTTCCTGCCGCCGCCTCCGCAATTATCACTAAGCACTACGTCGACGACTTAGTGGCCAGTTTTGACACACCACAACAAGCCGTAAAGATCAGCCGCGAGATTGTCCATATTCATATGAAAGCGGGATTCGAGTTGCGGAACTTCATTTCCAATTGCATCGGGGTGGAAGAAAGCATGAACCAAACATCGCCAGCAGTTAGAGAAGCAGTCAGCATGGAACGTGGTGAAACAACAGACAAGGTGCTCGGGCTATTCTGGAACACCAACAATGACACATTCGAATTTCACACGAAATTTCATCGCGTTCCAAAAGAGGTACTTGACGGAACACGCGCACCAACGAAGAGAGAGCTACTGCGAATCGTAATGGCAGTTTTTGACCCGTTCGGTATGTTGGCGGACTATTTACTTTTTACTAAAATTTTAATTCAGGAGACGTGGAAACACGGAATCGCTTGGGATGACGTTTTGCCGCAGGAACTAAGCAAGAAATGGGTACGCTGGTGGCAAGAGTTCCATAATGTTCAGCAGTTCAAGATGCAGCGCTGTTATTCTCCGTACATTTTCGATGGTGGGCGAGTGGAAGTACACATCTTCGTCGACGCAAGTCAAGTAGCGTTCGCAGCAGCTGGGTATGTTCGCGTGGTTCACGGAAGCGAAATCGACGTCAGCTTCATAATAGGGAAGACGCGCACTGCACCGGCGAAGCTACTATCCGTCCCAAGGCTAGAACTACAGGCAGCGGTATTGGGTGCACGACTAGCCAAAATGATACGCGACTGCCTTGAATTTACAGCCGAGCGAGTAATTTTTTGGAGCGACTCCCAAACGGTTTTGCAATGGCTGAATTCGTCAAAGCGGAAGTATAGAGCATTCGTTGCTCACCGAATAGCAGAGATCCTCAGCACGACAGCCCAGGAACAGTGGCGCTGGGTACCGACTTGTCACAATCCAGCAGACGTAGCCACGCGTTCTTCAAATACGCCGAAGTTTGACAACAATAGCTGCTGGGTTAAAGGTCCGGCATTTTTGAAGCTCGATGAGGAGTATTGGCCTACTACAACAGTAAACGCAGCATCCGTTTTGCCAGAGGAAGTCAAGTCCGACATCCTACTTCTCGTTCAGCCAAGCAACACCTTAATTGACTTTTCGAAATTTAATTCATTTTCAAAGCTAAAACGGACCATAGCCTGGGTCATAAGAGCAGCAACTCTATTCCGTGCGAAACCACATGCAAAGTCACAACCACCATCAATTCTCACTGCAGCAGAGTTACAAAAGGCCGAATATACCATAAATCGAACCGTACAGCGAGAATGTTTCCCGAGCGAAATAGCAGATCTGACAGCGGCGCGGAAGTTAGCAAAGCAAAGCTCGCTGTATAAACTGTCACCGTATTTAGACGAGGATGGCTTATTACGATTAAGCGGCCGCATCGACGAGGCATCATATTTACCATTTCAAGCACGACGACCAATTTTATTGCCGCGAAAGCACATTTGGTCAGACCTTATAGTACAGCACTGCCACGAGAAGAGCCACCACCAGAATTCCGCGATAACAATCAACGAGGTACGCCAAAAATATTGGATTCCGGGTCTAAAAACTCTTCTAAAAGCAATACAACGTAAGTGCCTCGTATGTAAAATCGATAGGGCCCAGCCCAGTCCACCAATGATGGGTCAACTACCCGTCGACCGCATTACTCCGTTTGTGCGTCCGTTTACTTTCACGGGTGTGGATCTGTTCGGGCCATTTAATGTTTCCATAGGAAGACGTCACGAGAAGAGGTGGAGCGTAATATTCACGTGCCTGACAGTCCGAGCTGCGCATATAGAATTGGCAGAGAACCTATCCACCGACGCCTTCATTTTATGTTTACGCAATTTTGTTAATCGCCGAGGTACTCCCGTAAGGATAAGGAGTGACAATGGAACCAATTTTATCGGCGCGCAAAAAGATCTGAAGTCCTGCGAACGTTTGTTGGATACAGATCGCATCCAAGCTGAAGCCGCGAAGCATAGCATCGAGTGGGTGTTCAATTGCCCAGCGAATCCCAGCTCAGGTGGTTGTTGGGAACGACTGATACGTGTGGTCAAATCGCTGTTGGCTAAGACGCTCCGAGAAGTGGCGCCAAAGGTGGACACCCTGCAAAGTGTCCTCATCGAAGCAGAAAATATAATAAATTCGCGACCACTAACGGATGTGCCAGTATTACATGAGGATGACGAGCCACTCACGCCCAATCACTTCTTGCTGGGATGTGCGAACTCGACGCAGACACCGTATCCAGCTGACGATAAGGTATGTTTACGGAAACAATGGCGAATATCGCAAAACCTTAAAGATCGCCTATGGAAACGCTGGACGACTGAGTATTTACCGCAGCTTATACAACGCACCAAGTGGCAGGAGAAGACAACGCCACTGAAGGTAAACGATCTGGTGATCATATGCGATCCAGCACAACCACGCAGCCAGTGGCAGAGGGGGCGTGTTACGAAAGTATTCCCCACGAAAGACGGCCAAGTACGAGTTGCCGAAGTGAAGACCATCACAGGTGTACTGCGACGGCCAGCGACGCGCTTAGCTAAGCTTACAATTGGTGAATCTCGGGGAGATTCACGGGGGGAGGGGTGTTAGTCACCCTGTACAATTTCCTTTCCACATATATGTACATATCCATACTGTCATTTTGTAACCTTTGCATATATCGATAATCTGTAATTTTTGGTAACTAACGACGAACTACGAGGCTTGGT
>NW_023469472.1:0-5391 GCF_013731165.1 Rhagoletis pomonella | reverse complement strand
CCCACGCCACCCCAATTACGTAGTTCGCTCTCTCATTCGTAATTCGCACTCCAATTACCCTTCGAATTACGTAATTCGCCATACAAAATTTTGAGAGCGAATTACCTCAATTTTCAATTTCAATTTTCTCAATTCAGAGCCAATTACCATGCGACTTACGAACAAATCACTGCCGTCTCTAATTTATCGAAACAAGTTCAAAACTGGCATTTTTTTCTGAGTATGAAAAAAAATTATACATGTGTACATCAACAATTGAATATGGAAATTTATAAATATTTGGCCATTACTAACATTTTGCATCAATTTTGTAGCGAAGAAAATAAAAACACAGAGAAAGAATTGAGAATGTGCGCGTGGGAATGATGTAATTCGCAATCGTAATTGGGGGAGCGAACAAAATAATTCAGGATGGCGTGGGAAAATAGTATAAAATGGTACATAAAAACAAACACCCAAATTCTTAAAAAATAAATAAGACTTTAACTGCTTTCTAAATCGAAATTTTTTATGAAAATGACAGTTTGTAGAGCTCTATAAATCTATTTAATTTTTTTAGGAATAAGGTCAGAAGTATTCAGAAGTTCATCATTCCTACAGGAAATGAATAAAAAATTTGCAATCAAACTTGATCAGTGTTGCCATTGTCCGACTAAAGGGCCAATTAGACCCATTTTAAGCGCCAATACCCTTTGACCCGATTTTTCGAAAATTTTGAAATGTTAACAGAACCATGCTATTAAAAAATATTTCCTACTGTAAAGGTAGATCCACATAAAACTTTCGTGTTGGCTTTAGCGTTTTTCGTTGGTTTGACAGAACGCAGGTTAAAAGTATGCTTGCTGTAGTGAAAGCTTGGCAGCGAATGCTTTGACCACTAAATCAACATAATAACGCCAGATAAATTGATCTTTCATAACAACATTGGATTAATAATTAAAAATATTTCACATAATTTTATTTATTTACAACAGCTGATTGACAACGGGCGCAAAAGGATGATAGATGCCCATCTTTTCGCGCGCGTTAACTTTGGCGTTGGCGTTGCTGTTGATATGTGGACGTGTCCATATAATGGTGTATTCATATACTACGTTTATACGTAACCTATTTGCAAATAAAAATAATTTGCAAATACCTAACTCACTGTTTATTCGATGGTGAAAAATTCTTTTTTAATATTGCCTGATTATAAAAAGGCAATAAGATGACCCTCGAAAAGGAAAATTAAACTAAGAATGACAGCGTCTTGCGCTTATTTGCAAATAGTACCACTAGTCAATACTTATTTGCGTGATTTAGTTATTTGCAAATAAAAAATTAACTCAGCGTTTATATGGCAAAGTTTACCATTTTGCAAATTGTTATTTGCAAATAATGCGTGCGTATAAACGTAGTAATAGTGAGCTCTTAATCATCACCAACGCCAACGCCAACGCGAAAGTTCTATGTGGACCGGCCTTTAGTACTAAAAAGGGCATCATTCCCACGACAGCCGGTTCTACGTACCGGAATGACTCGGGTTTCACCCGACCAAGGGCTGTTGTTTCGGCGATCTAACCCCGTTTAGGTCGGCGAAGTATCTCAGAAGTTGTCCGTCCATAGGGCAACATTCACTACGCATTCTCCTACTCAGGGCTGGCATCGAGTCAAACCCTGGGCCAGAAATATACACCTGCTGTGTATGCCGGAGACGTTTACACCACAACTCCACCTCAGTCAAGTGTAATGCCTGCGAGGGGTGGAGTCACCTCAGGGTCTGCTCGGGACTACGGACACACAGACAGTGGACCACGTCGTACGTGGCCCCCTGTTGCTCAAATAGAGCAGCCTCCACGGCAACCCATAGTCCGCCCGTGCAGCCCCACACACTCACACAGCAACCACACACAGTCGCCACAACACAACAACATACCACAGCCACCACAGACCACATAACACACACAACCGCACCACCACCCACACGCCGCCGCCAACAACTCTTGGTTCCCCCTACAATCTGCACGGTATGTCAGACCAGAATATTCCGTAATGTGACATCAGTCAAGTGCAACACCTGCCTTGGCTGGTGCCACTTTAGGGCATGTTCAGGTCTGCGCACCACGCGAGATTGGACGGGGAACTTCGAGGGCCCGTGTTGCGCTGCTCGGTCGCTGACATCAATTGCGACGCCCCCCACTACCACCACAGGGAGGCAATCACCCCAGCAGCACACACAGCCAACGGCGGCAAGAACATACACCTCACTCACACCCCACATCACAACACGTCTCCCGAACCACATGAAGCTCCTCCAATTCAACTGTAACGGGCTACAGAGCAAGATTGAGGAGATAACCGCCTTTATGTGTCGGCATGGTATATTAATAGCTGCGGTCCAAGAGACGAAGTTGCACAGCAATTCAACTTTGTTGAATTGTGCCGGGTACAACGTGCACCGTCGAGATCGCGAGCGAGATAATGGTGGTGGCTTAGCGTTCATCACGCACCACACCGTGCAGTATCGTCTTATCGAAGCAGACATCGACCGCAGGGATACCACCCTAGAATGTCAGGGCATCGCTATCCGGTCAGGCGATGTCGAGCTCGAAATATTTAATATATACATACCCCCTGTCACCTGCTGCCCGGCAGGATATCACCCTGATATAGGTGCGCTCCTCAGAGGTGAAAACCGTATGGTAGTAGGTGACTTCAATGCGCACCACGATCTTTGGCACTCAAGCCTGTCAAACGATCGTAGGGGAACAGACTTGGCTGAGCAGATAGACGATTCGACATTCTGCACAATGAACGACGACGCACCCACCAGGATTATGGGTAACTGCAGTAGCTCGCCAGACATCACAATAGTCAGCGCTGGTCTGATAAACAGCATAACGTGGCGACCTATGCTGACTCTAGCATCAGACCATCTACCCATAGTCATCTCGATTGATAAACCAACCGACTTTGCCTCCGCCAAACACCGGACCTATGTCAACTTTTCTAAAGCTGACTGGAAAGGTTACGCGGAGTTTACTGAAAACACCTTCACATCGCTCCCCACACCAACCGACGTCCACCTCGGTGAACGTAAGTTCCGCAGGGCTATCACTGCTGCTGCAGCCCGCTTCATACCGGCAGGGTGCATATCGGACCCACGTCCAAACTTCCCTGCCGAAGCGGCTGTTTTAGCAAATGAGCGTGATAGCCTTCGTCAGGCCGATCCCGGAGATCCCCGTATCAGGGATCTCAACGCGGAGATTCGGCAACTTGTAAACGTACATAAGCGGAAGAAGTGGGAGGAGCATCTGAAGACTTGCAACTTCACCTCTGGTGTGAGCAAGCTTTGGTCAACCGTGAGGTCATTGTCTAATCCGACGAAGCACGACGACAGAGTCGAAATTTCCTTCGGCGACCATGCTTCGTCGGACCCGGAGCGATGCGCGAGCTATTTTAGCCGGCAGTTCATACTGCATCCTCCGGTGGACAAAGCCAAGCGTCGAGTGACCAGAAGGCTGCACAAACTGCCAACAAATTGTGCCCCCCTTGCTTTCACTTGCGGTGAAGTTCAGGTGGCCATCGGGAAGGCGAAAGCCTCCAAAGCCATGGGTCCCGACGGTATATGCATGCTGATGCTGAAAAATTTGGGTCCTGCGGGGGTAGCGTACCTAACGGAGGTCCTCAATTTGTCAATGGCCACTCTCATCATCCCAGACATCTGGAAGGTGGGGAGAGTGGTCCCACTGCTCAAACCGGGGAAACCTGCAAACAAAGGAGATTCGTATCGTCCGATTACACTCCTTTCCCCGGTAGCGAAGACACTCGAGGCCTTGCTACTCCCGTACTTCACAAATCACCTGACCCCAGCGAAGCATCAGCATGGTTTCCGTAAAGTGCACAGCACAACAACAGAACTTAACGCCATAAACACTCAGATAACTCGTGGCCTTAACCGTAACCGTCCCTGTGAGAGAACGATTCTAGTAGCGTTGGACTTGTCAAAGGCGTTTGACACCGTCTGCCATTCCACGCTATTAGAAGATATAGAGGCCTCCTCTCTCCCACAGAGGCTCAAACGGTGGTCGGCAAATTATCTAAGTGGTCGACATTCGTCGGTAATGTTCAGAGACAAAACGAGTAAGCAGCGAAAAATAAAACAGGGGGTTCCTCAGGGTGGTGTCCTTTCCCCGCTACTGTTTAACTTTTATATTTCAAAGCTCCCTCAACCACCAGAGGGAGTCTCGATTGTCTCCTATGCCGACGATTGCTCGATTATGGCGACTGGGAATGGAATTGATGACCTGTGCTCTAAAGTAAACGGCTATCTCTCCGAACTTTCTCGCTTCTTCACTGCAAAGTGTCTAGCCCTCTCCCCTACGAAATCCTCCGCGACCCTGTTCACAACCTGGACGAAGGAGGTCAGGCTACCGCTGGGGATTCACGTCGATGACACACCAATTCCGACGGTGAATAACCCCAAAATACTCGGAGTAACTTTCGACAGCCTGCTCTCCTTCTCTGCGCACTCAACCGCTATTGTCAATAAAGTACAGAGCCGCAACAAGGTCCTCAAGTCGCTAGCCGGCAGTACTTGGGGCAAAGACAAAGAAACGTTGCTGGCAACATACAAGGCAATAGGCCGGCCGGTTTTGAACTACGCAGCGCCAGTGTGGTCGCCTGGGACTAGTAGGACGCAGTGGACGAAGCTACAGACCGCACAAAACACCGCACTGAGGACAGCGACGGGATGCCTCCTGATGACGCCTGAACACCACCTGCACGGCGAGGCGCAAATGCTCCCGGTAAAGGAGCACAATATAATGCTCTGCAAGCAGTTCCTGATCGGGACCCACAGAAGTGGCCACCCGTGCAGACAGCTGCTTGCGGAGGAGCCCTCGCCTAGGCACGTCAGGAGGCATCTATATGAACTAACGGACGAAGTCCAGAGGTTCATTAAGCAACCTCTGGACCCGACAGCCTACAGACAGGCCTTGAACGGCATTCACAGGGACTCAGTCTCGAGTTATGTAGACTCTACACCTGTGAATGCCGTTCTAGGCACACCACCCCCGGACATTGACGAGACGGAGCTTCATCTGCCTCGGGAGACGCGCACCACACTTGCACAACTTCGCTCCGGCTACTGCAGCAGGTTAAACTCCTACCTGAGTAGGCTGAATGAGGATGTGCCTAATGAATGTCCGGCATGCGGAGAGACCCCACATGACTCGAAACATCTCTTCGCATGCCCGGCAAACCCGACATCCCTAACGACTTTGTCCTTATGGGCAAACCCCGCAGAAGCTGCACGCTTCCTAGGGTTGCCGTTAGTGGAACTTGACGACAACGACTGAGATACCAACCGATCTGGGCGGGGTTGTTGTAGCCGCTACAACAACAACAACA
>NW_023469471.1:0-5392 GCF_013731165.1 Rhagoletis pomonella | reverse complement strand
TCTCATTTTATATATCTACTATTATCTAATTTGAATGAAGCATCAAAGTTCTAAATAGATAGTAGTTCAGCAATTCACACAAAAGGTTAAGTTAACGCGTTAAATGAATATGGTAGCGGAAAATTTTTACGAAAAAATAAAAAGGTTGGAAAGGGCTAATTATAAAACCATGTAAAATTTTGCGGTTTGCACGCACTGATTTATCGATAAATATTTCGAAATATGGAATAGTTGAAATGAAAGCTGTGACCTTGCCCCTTTCATTTGATACCCATATTGTAGAAAAATTTAAAGGTTTTTGGGTAATCAAATTTATCGAAATATGTATGTATATCGAAGTCAAAATGTGTTGAAAATACTTATGTATTTAAATATGTATTTGTATTTGTATATGTGCATATAAAATGCACTCATAAGCTTATTATACTTTATTTACCAGCTTCGCATAATTGTAATACTTATAAGCATATTCTTGATACATTAAACAGTCAGTCCACTCATAAACCTCAAACCTTCGTGTTCTTTATTCTCTCTCTACATGGTAGCAGAGCAAGGTTACTGCTGTAGTGTCGGGTGTCGGAATTAAATAAATAAAATAAAAATCAAAAGTGCAAAATCTGCTGTAATAATAAAAATAAAATAACGCTTCAAGTAAGACTTTGAATTAATATACATATACATATATATAAAATTTATAAGTGAAATTATAAGTTAAAATGGAAAAGGGTTTTGAAGTAGAGAAACTCAAAGGCCAGGAAAATTTCCACAACTGGTGTTTCGCAATAAAAAATATATTAGCATTCAAAGGTCTGCATAAGTGTATAACCGATCCTGTCACAGAAACAAACGCTGAGAAATTAACTAATTGCAAAGCCCTGTTAGCTCTAAGCGTAGCGCCATCGCTGTACGTTCACATATCCAGATGTGAAACAGCGCTAGAAATATGGCAGAAACTAAAAAATCTGTATGAGGACAAAGGCTTAACAAGAAAAATTGGGTTATTAAGAGGCCTGATCTCTTGCAGATTAGAATACTGCGAGAACATGCAATCATACATTGATAGAATTAAAGATAATTCTAATAAATTAAATGAAATTGGTTTTGAGATAAATGAGGATTGGCTGACGGCGATAGTATTGGCTGGTTTAACTGATGCATATAAACCATTTATAATGGGAATTGAAGCATCAGACTCACAAATAAAATCAGAAACAATAATCGCTAAACTGTTGGACTCTGATACCAACACAACCACAAAAAGTGATGCATTTCTTAGTAAAAAAAGGTACGAAAATAAGCAAAAATACTTACAAAAGAAAAAATGCACAACTTGTGGAAAGAAACATGCAGGGGAATGTCACTACAAGAAAAATAATGCACAAAATGGCACAGCAAAAAATGCATTCACAGCGTTATTAACGAAAAGAAATAACGACGACTGGTATCTAGACAGTGGTGCATCGTCTCATATGACACCAAACGATAATTTGCTCACTAGCAAAAAAAATTCACTCGTTGACAAAATAATGTCAGCAAATGGAACAGCTATGACAGTAAGTTGCGTTGGCAAAACATCACTGAATATCAACGGGCAAGAAATTGTAGTTAACGAAATTCTACACGTGCCCGATTTATCAGTAAACCTTCTGTCAGCTGCAAAAATAGTGAGTCAGGGGAATGTAATAAAATTCGATGCAACAGGCTGTACAATACTTAACAAAAACAAAGAAGTAATTGTACAGTGCAAAGCGGAAAATGGTGTTTACAAACTGAAGGGAATCCAAGCAAAATGCTTGTTATCAAAACAAACAAATAACAACGCAATGCTATGGCACAGGCGACTTGGACACATAAATTTTCAAAGTTTAAAGAAAATGCGTGACGGCGCTGTTTCTGGTATTGATTTCAATGACGACGATCATGAAATAAAAAATTGTCAGATATGTCCCAAAGGCAAACAAACAAGAATTCCGTTTAAACAAAGTAACTCAAAAACAACAAAGCTACTCGAACTAATACATTCTGATCTATGTGGACCTATGGAAACGCAATCTATAGGACACGCCAAATATGTATTAACATTCATAGATGATTTCTCCCGAAAATTATTCGTTTACTTTCTCAAGTCAAAATCAGAAGTTTTCAATAACTTTAAAAATTTCAAAACATACATTGAACGCCAAACTGGATCTAAAATCAAAACAATACGGACGGACAATGGTGGTGAATATTGTTCAACTGAATTCGACAAATACTGTAAAGAGAATGGTATCAAGCATCAATTAAGTAATGCATATACTCCTCAGCAGAATGGAATTGCCGAAAGAATGAACCGAAGCTTAATTGAAAAAGCTAAATGTCTCCTGTTTGATGCAAATCTTCAAAAATGTTATTGGGCAGAAGCAACAAATATGGCAGCCTACTTAATCAACAAAAGTATTTGTTCGTCGCATGGAAAAATTCCTGATGAAATATTCTATAAAAAAAAAATAGACATATCTAACCTGAAATTGTTTGGTTGTGAAGCAATGGTTCACATAAACAAAGAAAAACGTAAAAAATGGGATCCTAAATCCAAGAAAATGTTTTTCGTGGGCTATGATGACGACATTAAAGGTTTTCGCTGTATTGATCCAATAACAAAGAAACTGGTTATAAGTCGAGATGTAATATTCTACGAAAAACCTCAACCAAAGTCGACCTTAAAAATCTATAACGACGAAGTGAGGGAAATAAAGAGAAGCGATGAAGACACATTTGAAGAAGTTAGCATAAAACCTGATGAATCGAACGAAGACGTACAAAGTGTTGCGGAAGATGACACCATGATAGAATCACCGAATCAAACCCAAAATGATCCAGATTATGTTCCTGAACAAAGTATTGATGAATCTGAAGAAGAAAGAAGAGTCACACGATCTAAAGCTAAGGTATCTGTACCATCTTTTCAATTTAATGCTTTTGCATTTCTTTCACAGCCATTAACAGTATCAGAAGCTATAAACGGTGAAAAAGCGAAAGAATGGGAAGATGCAATGAATGAAGAAATGGAATCACATAGATCAAATAACACCTGGTCGTTGATGAAACTACCAGATGGAAGAAAGCCTATAAAAGCAAAATGGGTCTTTAAAGTAAAACAAGATGAGGTCGGTAAAGCTGTAAAATATAAAGCACGACTTGTTGCAAAAGGCTGTGCACAAAAATACGGCATCGATTATGATGAAACATTCTCGCCGGTGGTTAGATACACATCAATAAGGTTTTTAGTGGCTTTAGCAGTAAAAAACGGCTATAAAATCCATCAAATGGATGTAGTGACTGCGTTTCTTCAAGGTGATCTTAAAGAAACAATATACATGGAACAACCAGAAGGTTACAATGATGGCACTAACAAGGTATGTAAGCTAAACAAAGCTGTTTACGGACTGAAACAAGCCGGAAGACAGTGGAACTTAAAGCTCGATTCAGCATTAAAAGAATTCGGGTTACAAAGGTGTAAAACTGATCCATGCATTTACTATGATAAAGAATTGAATCTGATAATTGCAATATACGTCGATGATTTCCTTATACTCTACAAAGGTAGTAATAACCTAGAAAAACTAATGCAGTACCTTAACAAAAAATTCAAAATGAAAGATTTGGGATCTGCTCAAAGTTGTCTTGGAATACGTATCACGCAGAGCAAAAATTGCGACGAAATTACACTAGATCAATCGTCATATATAAATGAAATTCTTGAACGTTTTGGTATGCAGGATTGTAAGCCAGTGGACACACCATGTGAAGTAAGTCAAAAATTAACTGAAAAATGCATCACTGAGAAAAATGATCTGACGGGGAAAATACCATACCAAGAAGCTGTGGGCAGCCTTTTATATTTAACACAAGGAACTAGACCGGATATAGCATTTGCAGTAAATAATGTAAGCCGGTTTAACTTAAAACACTCAAATGAGCATTGGCAAGCTGTGAAAAGAATATTTCGATATTTAAAAGGCACAATTGATTTCAAACTAAGCTATCGAAAAACTGATGATGTCAACTTGGCAGCATTTAGTGACGCTGATTGGGCAGCAGAAATCGACGGCAGAAGATCGTGTTCCGGCTATGTATTAAAAATGTCCAATGCTGCTATAAGTTGGTGCAGCAAACGGCAACCAATAGTTGCTTTATCAAGCACAGAAGCAGAATACATCGCATTGTCTTCAACAGTACGAGAAATAATATGGATGAAAATGTTAGCCAAAGAAGTTGATAAAAACTTGGTTGAAACTACTAAAGTTTTTTGTGACAACCAAAGTACTATCAAATTAGGCTCGAGCGAAGCATACAGACCAAGGACGAAACACATTGATATCAGATATCACCATATACGTGAAAAAATCGATGAAGGTTCAATCAAATTGGAGTTTCTTGGCACTCAACAAATGGCAGCTGATTCGTTAACAAAAGCAGTCAGCAGAGAAAAAACAAAATTTTGCGCTGAACAAATGGGCTTAAGCTCATAATAAAATAAGACAATAATTAACATTTATAATAATTATTGTTTTACTCACAGTTATCCAATATTATACAACATGGGAGGCTGGTTTTCATCGGAGCAGCAGAAATCCAACAACAATGGAGAAGTACAGAACAATATCAATATTAGTGAACCTGTTCCAATACACAACCAAGAAATCTTGATTATGTTAGGGATTATTTGCATTCTAAAAATAATAGAATTTCTATACTTTTTATATCGATTACATTATCGTAAAGTTAAAAGACAGTATCAAACTCAAAAAGTATAATACACTGTAAAACAAAATCTTGCTAAAACCCAAAAAAAAACTGTAGTATAAAATTAACTTCAAACTACATTAAAAAAAAACATCAAAAATATTGTAAAAAAATTTTTATTTTAAATATGAATAATAATTTTGTAAACAATAAGTGAGGGTGTTGAAAATACTTATGTATTTAAATATGTATTTGTATTTGTATCTGTGCATATAAAATGCACTCATAAGCTTATTATACTTTATTTACCAGCTTCGCATAATTGTAATACTTATAAGCATATTCTTGATACATTAAACAGTCAGTCCACTCATAAACCTCAAACCGTCGTGTTCTTTATTCTCTCTCTACAAAATGGAACTTGGCACCTTCCCCTTTCCTTTGATACACATATTGTAGGAAAATTTAAAGGTTTTTGGGCAATCACATTTTGACCGATAACTCAGTTATCGATAAATTTATCGAAATATATCGAAGTGCAAATAAAACCTGGGGCCTTCCCCTTTCGTTTGATACCCATACTGTAGGAAAATTTGAAGGTTTTTGGGCAATCACATTTTGACCTATAACTCAGTTATCGATAAATTTATCGATAACTGAGTTA
>NW_023469470.1:0-5392 GCF_013731165.1 Rhagoletis pomonella | reverse complement strand
TATATAAGGCTAAGCACTTGATGGCAAAGTAAGGCCATCTATTTCATGGCGATCATGCCCATACGTATCAGGAAAATAGGTGACACTTCAGCCCCAACTCCACAACCCAGGCCAATAACCGTAGAGGAGTATAAGAGACGCCAGGCCCGTGCACAGGAAGAAAAAACTAACGAGGATACCTGTGCTACCAAAACCAAAACACAAGCGTGCCGGCAGGGTGGTTGCACTGAGGAAGAAGCTGGTGGTACTCCACGCCAAGGTCTCCCAAGCAGAAGAAGCAGTTAATCCTCCGCCATGGGACGTGGCCCAAGATTGGCAAAACCAAATAACGAGTATTAAGGCAGAACTCAAAAAAAAAAAAAAATTGTAAAATTTTGTATTAAACAACAAAATAAATGTTATAACAAAGACATTAATTAAAAACATTAAACTAAGGCAAAGAAAAATAAAAAATTTGAACTAAGAAAATATCATGAATTATGATTAGTCTATGACTATCTTGAAAAATATATACATAATGTCTTGGTGGAAGAAAGCATTTAGTGCAATACTAATAGCCGCGTCTGGTTACGAGGTTGGAAAAGACAGACAAGGTGAAAAAAATAGAAAAGTTAGCCGAAAAAATTAACCAGCATAATGAACCAATTTTAAACCACAACGAATCAGGAATGAATATTACACACATTATTATTACTATTGTCATGTTGTTAACAATCACAGTTCTGTACTCATTAATAAAAAGTTATTTTAAATACAAACACAATAAAATAACGGCTACAACGCCAAGGATTTAAAAAATAGTAAACTTTATGTCGATTTTGCAAAACCCATAAATGACAAGTCCTGTCACGTGGAGGGACATAACAGATAAACCCAGAAGCATCAAGGCAGAATTTGATAGATCGTACAAATGCCTGAATAGGACACCAGTACCCTCCAACCACACTCAAATAAAACATTTAAGAACACTGGTTTATCAGCATAATACGATCACAGGCCTCAGCAAGACAGTCTACCCATTCCTAAGCACCAATCACCAGGAAGAATTCATAAAATTTTTTTCCTCAATCAAAACAAAACTGGAAGCAATTTTCAAACATTTAGAATATAGGGACAAAGTACCGGAAGAGATAAACAAATTCCTAATAATCAAGTTCCAAGATACAGGGGGAGAAACATCAGACGAAGAGGTAGGAAAACTAACACAATGACCAATATGACTCCTGTAGAATTTATAAATTTGGCTACAAAGCTGTTGCCAGAGTTTGATGGCAAAGCTGAAAATTTGACCAAATTCATTAATGCACTCGACATACTAGATTCGATCAAAGGAGATAACGGAAGCATTGCAATTTCATTAATCAAAACCAAACTCAACCAAACAGCGAGCAGGTTATTGACGAATGAAGCAACAATCGGGGCAATAAAAAGCACACTGACCGCTAACGTGAAACACGAGTCCTCACAAAGTATTGCAGTGAAATTGTTGGACATAAAACAACACAACAAGTATGACGGCGATTTCGCCAAAGAAATTGAATCCCTTGCACAACAACTAGAGCTTGCTTACATCTCCGATGGAATGTCGTCAGCGTTGGCAAGAAACTATTCAGCACAATCGGCAGCAAAAGCGATAAGAACCAATGCAAGGTCTGATGAAGTAAAAAATGTTAATGAGGGCAGGGCAGTTCTCAACAGTTAGAAATTCATTGAGTTAGGGGCCGAAAGCTCAGGCACCCTTCAGGTAAACTATATAAATAATTCATACAGAGGGAACAATTCTAACAGGAGAAATAATTCATTTAGAGGAAATAATTCTTACAGAGGTAATAGATACTATAGAAACCATTACCGAAATAATCGGGGTAGAAACCACAGTAATTATAATAACAGCAACGGCAACCCAAACAGAAACAACGATAACAATAATAGCTATAGGGGCCGTAATAACCATAACAGGAATGTGCGCTACACGGAAGCATCGGAAAACACAGAGCACCCCCAGAGTGCCCAACTGGGGAGTGCGCAAAATTAAACACTGCGAACTTATTAAACATCGTCACCGTAAATTCCTCGCTAAATGACTACGAGTCCACCTTTTTAATAGACACAGGCTCGGAAATTAGTATATACAAAACATCGGCAAATGATCAAATTCAAATAAATACAAATCATATCTACAATTTAAAAGACATAGGAAATGGTTCCATAAAAACCTTAGGTGCCACTACAGCTACACTTTATATAAATAACTCAGAAATCATTCACAACTTCCAAATAGTAGACGGAAATTTTCCAATTCCCTGCGATGGTATTATAGGGTTAGACTTCATAAAACAATTCAATTGTCTATTAGATTACATGTATAATGGTCCAAGTCTATTGATAATACGACCTAACTCTCTGAAAAGTCACTTGGAGCTAGAAATTTTAGAATCACCCACAAAGGGAATACTTAGTTTACCGGCAAGAGCGGAAGTTATTAGGAAGATCCACATAGTTGCAACCGCAGAAAATATGCTAATCCCAAACCAAGAGTTAGAAGAAGGCATAATAATAGCAAATACAATAGTTAACACGAGCAATCCATATGTCAGAATAATAAATACAACAGATAATAATGTTTTTCTTAAACAAAATAAGATCAGAACAGAATCCTTGGATGACTACAAGGTGTTTAACATCAGCAAAACAAACGATACTGAAGAGAGAGAACACTATATTAAATAAACTAACCCAAAACTGTCCTTTATACCACCGCGATAAATTACTAAAATTATGCTCAGACTATACAGATGTATTCGCTTTAGAGACTGATTACTGCACTGTCAACAATTTTTATAAACAAAAATTGCGTTTAAAAGACGAAACACCGGTCTACATTAAAAACTATAGATTGCCTCATAATCATAAACCCGAAATCAGAAAACATATAGACAAATTAATTAAAGATGACATAGTTGAACCTTCGGTATCAGAATATAATAGCCCAATTCTTCTTGTACCTAAAAAATCCTTACCAAATTCCTCAGAGAAAAAACGGAGATTAGTAATAGACTATAGACAGGTCAACAAAATATTTGCGTCAGAAAAATACCCACTACCTAGAATCGATGATATTCTCGATCAATTGGGTCGTGCCAAATATTTTTCCTGTCTGGATTTAATCTCTGGCTTTCATCAAATAGAATTAGAGGAGAATTCAAGAAACATAACGTCTTTCTCATCCGATCAAGGATCGTTTAGATTCAAGCGATTACCATTTGGATTAAAAATTGCACCCAACTCATTCCAACGAATGATGAATATTGCATTTTCCGGCCTTAAGCCGAATAAAACCTTCATTTATATGGATGACTTAATAGTTATAAGCTGCTCGGAAAATCACATGCTCAAGAATTTAAAATCAGTTTTTGATGTTTGTAGAACCACAAATCTTAAACTTCACCCAGATAAATGCAAATTCTTTGACTCCCAAGTAACATTTCTGGGACACAAATCAATGGGAATCAAAATTCGACAAAATTCTTACCTACCCAAAACCAACAAATGCTGATGAATGCAAAAGATTTGTAGCATTCATTAATTACTATAGAAGATTCATACCGAATTTTTCTATTCATGCAACACATATTACCAAATTAACGAGAAAGAAAACTCCATTCATCTGGACAACCGATTGTGATAATGCATTTGAATACCTCAAAAATTCTTTATTATCACCTAGCAGTACTTCAATATCCCGATTTTGAAAAACCTTTCTGTATAACCACCGATGCAAGCAAAATAGCTTGTGGTGCCGTATTGAGTCAGGATTATAATGGTACACAATTACCTATTGCCTTCTCGTCAAAAACATTCACTAAAGGGGAAGCCAACAAGTCAGTTATAGAGCAAGAACTTACGGCAATCCATTGGGCCATAAATTTTTTCAAGCCGTACATTTATGGTACTAAATTTTTAATAAAAAGTGATCACAAGCCGCTAACATACCTCTTTGCACTAAAGAATCCTTCCTCCAAATTAACAAGAATAAGGCTCGACCTCGAGGAACTCGATTTTGAAATTGAATATATTAAAGGTAAGGACAATTGCGGCGCGGATGCTCTATCTCGCATTGATTTTGGGCAAATTAAGCGACTCAAAGAAGAAAACTCTGAATACAAGTAATCACAAGGTCCAAATCCAAGGATACACCCCCTAACACCAAAACCACGGAAAAAAGAAAAAGACAACATACAACACGTATACAATACTATTACAAATCATGAAGTGAAAAAATTACCTCGCCTAACACTTAGGTGCACAACTAATGGAAAATTAAAAGAATCCTCGAAATTATTATTACTCCATGGAAAGAAAGAAATATTTAAATATGATGCTAAAGATATTATTGCTTATGAGAAAATTGCGCTAGAGCAATTCTTTCTCAAACTTGAAAAAGCAGTTGGTAATAATAACTTTACAGGCATAAAGATAGCTATCAATGACAATTTGTTTAAACATATAGATATAGAGGAATTCAAAAATGTAGGCAATAAAACTTTAAAGAAGGTAATAATTGGAAGAAGGTAATAATTGAAATAACACCACAAATAACCAAAATAACTTCACAAACGCAAAAAGTAGAAATTCTGAAAAAAATATCATGATGACCCTGTATTTGGAGGCCACCCAGGTGTCACACGATTGTTATCAAAAATTAGACGACAGTATACATGGAAAAACATGGCTTCAGACGTGAAGTCTTATGTTAAAAATTGTGAAAGCTGTAATAAAAACAAATTTGGTAAAAATAAAATAGAACCTTTAGTCATAACAGACACACCAGCAACCGCTTTTGACATCGTTCAAATCGATACTGTAGGCCCTCTTCCCAGATCATTCAACGGGAACGAATACGCCCTTACAATAATTTGCGATTTCTCAAAGTTTCTCATAACTGTAGCAATACCTAGCAAAGCAGTTAATATAGTAGCCAAAGCTATAGTAGAAAACTGCATTTTAGTTCACGGACCCATTAAACGCATACTAACAGATATGGGTACCGAATACTAGAATCAACTTTTCGAAGAAATATGTAAACTACTGAAGATAGAAAATAAAACAAGCACTCCATATGACCGTTCTGGGGTCATAAACCCTTTAACGTTCATTCTTTTATTGCATTTCATTGCAGCGTATGCGATGACATATGATCACAAGACAAACCCAAGTGGAAGGTCCAAAAGCAATTGAAACCAAAATAGTTTGACACATTTACCAAATGTGTTAGTCATCGATTGGATATTGTTTTCAACGCTATATAAGTAGAAGTAAGTTCATAAGTAGTTCAGTTACTGAAGAACATTCAATAAACACTGTTGATTTTAAAACCTAATAAAACATAAAC
>NW_023469469.1:0-5392 GCF_013731165.1 Rhagoletis pomonella | reverse complement strand
CCCACGCCACCCCAATTACGTAGTTCGCTCTCTCATTCGTAATTCGCACTCCAATTACCCTTCGAATTACGTAATTCGCCATACAAAATTTTGAGAGCGAATTACCTCAATTTTCAATTTCAATTTTCTCAATTCAGAGCCAATTACCATGCGACTTACGAACAAATCACTGCCGTCTCTAATTTATCGAAACAAGTTCAAAACTGGCATTTTTTTCTGAGTATGAAAAAAAATTATACATGTGTACATCAACAATTGAATATGGAAATTTATAAATATTTGGCCATTACTAACATTTTGCATCAATTTTGTAGCGAAGAAAATAAAAACACAGAGAAAGAATTGAGAATGTGCGCGTGGGAATGATGTAATTCGCAATCGTAATTGGGGGAGCGAACAAAATAATTCAGGATGGCGTGGGAAAATAGTATAAAATGGTACATAAAAACAAACACCCAAATTCTTAAAAAATAAATAAGACTTTAACTGCTTTCTAAATCGAAATTTTTTATGAAAATGACAGTTTGTAGAGCTCTATAAATCTATTTAATTTTTTTAGGAATAAGGTCAGAAGTATTCAGAAGTTCATCATTCCTACAGGAAATGAATAAAAAATTTGCAATCAAACTTGATCAGTGTTGCCATTGTCCGACTAAAGGGCCAATTAGACCCATTTTAAGCGCCAATACCCTTTGACCCGATTTTTCGAAAATTTTGAAATGTTAACAGAACCATGCTATTAAAAAATATTTCCTACTGTAAAGGTAGATCCACATAAAACTTTCGTGTTGGCTTTAGCGTTTTTCGTTGGTTTGACAGAACGCAGGTTAAAAGTATGCTTGCTGTAGTGAAAGCTTGGCAGCGAATGCTTTGACCACTAAATCAACATAATAACGCCAGATAAATTGATCTTTCATAACAACATTGGATTAATAATTAAAAATATTTCACATAATTTTATTTATTTACAACAGCTGATTGACAACGGGCGCAAAAGGATGATAGATGCCCATCTTTTCGCGCGCGTTAACTTTGGCGTTGGCGTTGCTGTTGATATGTGGACGTGTCCATATAATGGTGTATTCATATACTACGTTTATACGTAACCTATTTGCAAATAAAAATAATTTGCAAATACCTAACTCACTGTTTATTCGATGGTGAAAAATTCTTTTTTAATATTGCCTGATTATAAAAAGGCAATAAGATGACCCTCGAAAAGGAAAATTAAACTAAGAATGACAGCGTCTTGCGCTTATTTGCAAATAGTACCACTAGTCAATACTTATTTGCGTGATTTAGTTATTTGCAAATAAAAAATTAACTCAGCGTTTATATGGCAAAGTTTACCATTTTGCAAATTGTTATTTGCAAATAATGCGTGCGTATAAACGTAGTAATAGTGAGCTCTTAATCATCACCAACGCCAACGCCAACGCGAAAGTTCTATGTGGACCGGCCTTTAGTACTAAAAAGGGCATCATTCCCACGACAGCCGGTTCTACGTACCGGAATGACTCGGGTTTCACCCGACCAAGGGCTGTTGTTTCGGCGATCTAACCCCGTTTAGGTCGGCGAAGTATCTCAGAAGTTGTCCGTCCATAGGGCAACATTCACTACGCATTCTCCTACTCAGGGCTGGCATCGAGTCAAACCCTGGGCCAGAAATATACACCTGCTGTGTATGCCGAAGACGTTTACACCACAACTCCACCTCAGTCAAGTGTAATGCCTGCGAGGGGTGGAGTCACCTCAGGGTCTGCTCGGGACTACGGACACACAGACAGTGGACCACGTCGTACGTGGCCCCCTGTTGCTCAAACAGAGCAGCCTCCACGGCAACCCATAGTCCGCCCGTGCAGCCCCACACACTCACACAGCAACCACACACAGTCGCCACAACACAACAACATACCACAGCCACCACAGACCACATAACACACACAACCGCACCACCACCCACACGCCGCCGCCAACAACTCCTGGTTCCCCCTACAATCTGCACGGTATGTCAGACCAGAATATTCCGTAATGTGACATCAGTCAAGTGCAACACCTGCCTTGGCTGGTGCCACTTTAGGGCATGTTCAGGTCTGCGCACCACGCGAGATTGGACGGGGAACTTCGAGGGCCCGTGTTGCGCTGCTCGGTCGCTGACATCAATTGCGACGCCCCCCACTACCACCACAGGGAGGCAATCACCTCAGCAGCACACACAGCCAACGGCGGCAAGAACATACACCTCACTCACACCCCACATCACAACACGTCTCCCGAACCACATGAAGCTCCTCCAATTCAACTGTAACGGGCTACAGAGCAAGATTGAGGAGATAACCGCCTTTATGTGTCGGCATGGTATATTAATAGCTGCGGTCCAAGAGACGAAGTTGCACAGCAATTCAACTTTGTTGAATTGTGCCGGGTACAACGTGCACCGTCGAGATCGCGAGCGAGATAATGGTGGTGGCTTAGCGTTCATCACGCACCACACCGTGCAGTATCGTCTTATCGAAGCAGACATCGACCGCAGGGATACCACCCTAGAATGTCAGGGCATCGCTATCCGGTCAGGCGATGTCGAGCTCGAAATATTTAACATATACATACCCCCTGTCACCTGCTGCCCGGCAGGATATCACCCTGATATAGGTGCGCTCCTCAGAGGTGAAAACCGTATGGTAGTAGGTGACTTTAATGCGCACCACGATCTTTGGCACTCAAGCCTGTCAAACGATCGTAGGGGAACAGACTTGGCTGAGCAGATAGACGATTCGACATTCTGCACAATGAACGACGACGCACCCACCAGGATTATGGGTAACTGCAGTAGCTCGCCAGACATCACAATAGTCAGCGCTGGTCTGATAAACAGCATAACGTGGCGACCTATGCTGACCCTAGCATCAGACCATCTACCCATAGTCATCTCGATTGATAAACCAACCGACTTTGCCTCCGCCAAACACCGGACCTATGTCAACTTTTCTAAAGCTGACTGGAAAGGTTACGCGGAGTTTACTGAAAACACCTTCACATCGCTCCCCACACCAACCGACGTCCATCTCGGTGAACGTAAGTTCCGCAGGGCTATCACTGCTGCTGCAGCTCGCTTCATACCGGCAGGGTGCATATCGGACCCACGTCCAAACTTCCCTGCCGAAGCGGCTGTTTTAGCAAATGAGCGTGATAGCCTTCGTCAGGCCGATCCCGGAGATCCCCGTATCAGGGATCTCAACGCGGAGATTCGGCAACTTGTAAACGTACATAAGCGGAAGAAGTGGGAGGAGCATCTGAAGACTTGCAACTTCACCTCTGGTGTGAGCAAGCTTTGGTCAACCGTGAGGTCATTGTCTAATCCGACGAAGCACGACGACAGAGTCGAAATTTCCTTCGGCGACTATGCTTCGTCGGACCCGGAGCGATGCGCGAGCTATTTTAGCCGGCAGTTCATACTGCATCCTCCGGTGGACAAAGCCAAGCGTCGAGTGACCAGAAGGCTGCACAAACTGCCAACAAATTGTGCCCCCCTTGCTTTCACTTGCGGTGAAGTTCAGGTGGCCATCGGGAAGGCGAAAGCCTCCAAAGCCATGGGTCCCGACGGTATATGCATGCTGATGCTGAAAAATTTGGGTCCTGCGGGGGTAGCGTACCTAACGGAGGTCCTCAATTTGTCAATGGCCACTCTCATCATCCCAGACATCTGGAAGGTGGGGAGAGTGGTCCCACTGCTCAAACCGGGGAAACCTGCAAACAAAGGAGATTCGTATCGTCCGATTACACTCCTTTCCCCGGTAGCGAAGACACTCGAGGCCTTGCTACTCCCGTACTTCACAAATCACCTGACCCCAGCGAAGCATCAGCATGGTTTCCGTAAAGTGCACAGCACAACAACAGCACTTAACGCCATAAACACTCAGATAACTCGTGGCCTTAACCGTAACCGTCCCTGTGAGAGAACGATTCTAGTAGCGTTGGACTTGTCAAAGGCGTTTGACACCGTCTGCCATTCCACGCTACTAGAAGATATAGAGGCCTCCTCTCTCCCACAGAGGCTCAAACGGTGGTCGGCAAATTATCTAAGTGGTCGACATTCGTCGGTAATGTTTAGAGACAAAACGAGTAAGCAGCGAAAAAATAAAACAGGGGGTTCCTCAGGGTGGTGTCCTTTCCCCGCTACTGTTTAACTTTTATATTTCAAAGCTCCCTCAACCACCAGAGGGAGTCTCGATTGTCTCCTATGCCGACGATTGCTCGATTATGGCGACTGGGAATGGAATTGATGACCTGTGCTCTAAAGTAAACGGCTATCTCTCCGAACTTTCTCGCTTCTTCACTGCAAAGTGTCTAGCCCTCTCCCCTACGAAATCCTCCGCGACCCTGTTCACAACCTGGACGAAGGAGGTCAGGCTACCGCTGGGGATTCACGTCGATGACACACCAATTCCGACGGTGAATAACCCCAAAATACTCGGAGTAACATTCGACAGCCTGCTCTCCTTCTCTGCGCACTCAACCGCTATTGTCAATAAAGTACAGAGCCGCAACAAGGTCCTCAAGTCGCTAGCCGGCAGTACTTGGGGCAAAGACAAAGAAACGTTGCTGGCAACATACAAGGCAATAGGCCGGCCGGTTTTGAACTACGCAGCGCCAGTGTGGTCGCCTGGGACTAGTAGGACGCAGTGGACGAAGCTACAGACCGCACAAAACACCGCACTGAGGACAGCGACGGGATGCCTCCTGATGACGCCTGAACACCACCTGCACGGCGAGGCGCAAATGCTCCCGGTAAAGGAGCACAATATAATGCTCTGCAAGCAGTTCCTGATCGGGACCCACAGAAGTGGCCACCCGTGCAGACAGCTGCTTGCGGAGGAGCCCTCGCCTAGGCACGTCAGGAGGCATCTATATGAACTAACGGACGAAGTCCAGAGGTTCATTAAGCAACCTCTGGACCCGACAGCCTACAGACAGGCCTTGAACGGCATTCACAGGGACTCAGTCTCGAGTTATGTAGACTCTAGACCTGTGAATGCCGTTCTAGGCACACCACCCCCGGACATTGACGAGACGGAGCTTCATCTGCCTCGGGAGACGCGCACCACACTTGCACAACTTCGCTCCGGCTACTGCAGCAGGTTAAACTCCTACCTGAGTAGGCTGAATGAGGATGTGCCTAATGAATGTCCGGCATGCGGAGAGACCCCACATGACTCGAAACATCTCTTCGCATGCCCGGCAAACCCGACATCCCTAACGACTTTGTCCTTATGGGCAAACCCCGCAGAAGCTGCACGCTTCCTAGGGTTGCCGTTAGTGGAACTTGACGACAACGACTGAGATACCAACCGATCTGGGCGGGGTTGTTGTAGCCGCTACAACAACAACAACA
>NW_023469468.1:0-5392 GCF_013731165.1 Rhagoletis pomonella | reverse complement strand
TCATCTTCATCTTCATCTTCATCTTCATCTTCATCTTCATCTTCATCTTCATCTTCATCTTCATCTTCATCTTCATCTTCATCTTCATCTTCATCTTCATCTTCATCTTCATCTTCATCTTCATCTTCATCTTCATCTTCATCTTCATCTTCATCTTCATCTTCATCTTCATCTTCATCTTCATCTTCATCTTCATCTTCATCTTCATCTTCATCTTCATCTTCATCTTCATCTTCATCTTCATCTTCATCTTCATCTTCATCTTCATCTTCATCTTCATCTTCATCTTCATCTTCATCTTCATCTTCATCTTCATCTTCATCTTCATCTTCATCTTCATCTTCTTCCTCGTCTTGGTCTTCATCTATTCTTATTTAATCTTTTCCTTTATCCTGATCTAAACATGTCCATCTTTTCTTAATTTATATATTCATCCCTTTACCCCTTCACCCATATTTTCCCTTTCTTCTTCTCCATACTCAACTTTACCTTCTTCCTTGCTTGAGTCTAATCTCTTCATGTACATAATACATACAGATTATTCCTAAACTGCTGCTTAGCACGTTTCTGTAATTCAGTATCAATATTAAAGCATTTATTTAGTGGGCATTTCCGCCCCAACCATGTACATGTATGGGATTGGTATTGGTGTGACTTTTGAATTAATTTTTTCGCTCTATTTTAAACTAAATAATTTGAAATTTTAAAAATCGCCTGCACATCAGCATCAAAATACATTTCTAATGATATTTAATTGTTTATACCTTAGAAGTATAGTTTAGGCGCAGACGGGGTGTAAAGGAAACATGATTGCCTATTTATATAATTGATTTATTTTCTGTGCTTTAAATACCTGCTTTGGCTTTTTTCTTTATTATGATTTTTCGGACCAATTAAATAAAAAACTACTAGACACAAAAAAAGAAAGTGTGCACTCTAATTTTTAACAAAATTTTCGTAATTTGCTTTTGATGTTATCGGCGGCTCGTGACTCGTGAGTCGGTTTGAATGTGTTTGTGAAAATAAATATTTGTTAGTTACAGCAACATGACTCCCGGCATGACTCTGAATGATTCAACTGTGTGTAGTCGAAGGCGAGTCAACACGTACACAAATGACTCGCGAGTCAGATGTACCGCGTATGTCACCTATTACATATTGTGGCGAATACTGCGGCAACGCGAAGCGAACAAGGAGTAATAGGCAGAATGTTCCAGGAATGACGTAGAATGTTCCACAAAGAGAAACGTCAAGTTGGATGAACACTGCGAACAGCGAAAGAAAGAGAATGAGCGATAAACTTCATTACGTTCTAGAGTTGCCAAAAGTACGAGCGCAGGTATATATATATACAAGTAAAGTGAGTTGCGAATAAGAAAGCTATAAGTTTAATTGTGTTAACGAGTTTTGTAAAGCGTTGTAATTGCTTTAACGAGTATTGTAAAGTGTTTTTACGGTATTAGCGAGTATATTAAATTGCTTGTTGTACAATGAAGTTAATTGTACTACAATTTGGTCATCGTTAGCATTTATTTAACAGTCCAGCGATACAAGCCGGAGGATATTTGGGAAATCCCTCAAGGTTTCGAGGATAATCGTAACGATTGGTGTCAGAAGTGGGATTGTTAAAGAAATCCTTGAGGAGAAACTACTGAAAATGGCGAAAATTCGGGATCGAAAGATTGAGGAACTCAAGCAGGAGAAATTTACCAACCTCAGGAAGAAAATTGGAGTTACTATCACGGCTGCGAGAGGCTATGGAAAAGGAAGGTATCGACGTTGACGAATACGACCTTCATCGTGAGGACGATACGACATCAACGAAGGAAGAACAAAAGGATGAGGCTGCTTATTCGTCGAAGGATGTGCAGCAAACATCTGGGAAGGTTGAAGAACAGCAAAAGGCTCCTCGTTCATCAACAGTTATGGGCATGAACACATTATTAGCCGCCATGTCCCAGATGTGATCACAGCTGTCGTCCCAGCTGGAAGCATATGTCATATCATAGCAGCTAGATGAAAAGATTACTCGGAACTTAGAGAGAGACAGGATAAAATCTAGGAGCGGCAAGACAAAATCGAAGAGCTAATTAAGGAGAAAGTTGAGGCTAAGGTAGAAGAATTGGAAGGTAGTCTCCGAGATATGCGGTTAAATCGTCCAGCTACTTCGACGAGCGCACCCAAGGTAAAGACTCCATCCTTTGACGGCACAGTTCCTTTCCAGGTCTTTAAGTTCCAGTTCGAAAAAAAGGTTGCAGCAAATCATGGGAGCATGGAGGATAAATCCGCTGCACTATTCGTTGCATTGAAAGAACCTGCAGCAGAAATCTTGCAGACTATTCCCGACTGTGAAAGGAACAATTACGATGCGTTGATGAGTGCCGTGGAGAGACGATACGGTAGCGAGCACAGAAGACAGATTTACCAGATGGAGTTGGAGAACCGCTGCCAAAAAGCCAACGAGACTCTACAGGAATTCGTCTCAGAGATCGAGAGGTTGGCTCACTTGGCTATTGGAAACGCATCTAGTGAACACCTCGAAAGGGTAAAGATCCAGAGGTCCATCAACGGAATGCGGGACGTGTATACAAAGCGAGAGACGTACGCGAATCCAAAGCCAATATTTGCTGAAACTCTCTCGTATGCGCTCCTAAGCAGACGAGCCTACAAAGCACATCGTTTGGAAGTGGAA
Source organism: Rhagoletis pomonella (assembly GCF_013731165.1). Lineage (NCBI taxonomy): Eukaryota > Metazoa > Arthropoda > Insecta > Diptera > Tephritidae > Rhagoletis > Rhagoletis pomonella. Next base: position 2,700 of record NW_023469468.1, on the reverse strand, counting down.
ACACTGGAAGAGACAAATGAAATGCTGAAGAAGATTATCCGACTGCTGGACGAGAAACAGAATGGATCTGGCAAATATTTTAAATGTGGAAAGCCAGGCCACTTCGCCCGCGATTGCAGCGCAAGTTCCAGTGGGCTCAACAATTCAGCAGAACGCAAACGCAGGGCTGAAGGAGACGAAGCCAACTCCAACCAGTCGTTAAACTGAAACGAGCCAGCAGGAAGGGCCACGTGCTGGCTCCAGAAGTTGAAGAGCCCATAATCTCCGTCTCACAAATTGGCCGGAAAGCATGCAACCTCACTGTTGGTGGATGAGTGGTGGTGGTGGTGGTGAGTTGCGAATAAGCAAGCTATAAGTTTAATTAATTTAATTTAATAATTACAAGTTTTGTAAAGCATTGTATTTGCTTTAACGGGTATTGTAAATTGGTTTTATGATATTAGCGAGTACATATTTTAAATTGTTTGTTGTACAATAAAGTTAATTGTACTACAATTTGGTCATCGTTAGCATTTATTTAACAATCCAGCGATACGGTTTCGAGGATAATCGTAACAATATATTCGTTTGAATAATTTCAAATGGGGCTCTTTGGGGAATTTATTTTTAGCAAAAATTTTAAAAACACTAGTTTTGTTTTCTTGTTGGATAATATTTTTTTCATAGGGATATACATTGGATCCTTGGCTAAAAACTTCTGCGGTAAAACTGTCGCTTATTTGCTATTTAAAGTCGATGAGTAAGCTCCTCCAATAGGGACTTCCAGTAGAAATAATCAACGTCTAGCTATAAAGAGAATAGATGCTCAAATAATAGGTCTGGCCTTTAATTAGACAAGAATTACGTAACTGTCTGTTATTCAAATGCTTATTAAACAACGGGATGCTAAAAAAAAACAATATCCTGATCGGATTCAGCTGGCAGCCACGACTTTGAAAACAGAATTTTGTTCAAAAATAATAATCCATTTTCCATATCCACCTATTTAGCAATTTCCAACCAACCAACCGCCGCTAAAGAAGCTTCACTTCAAAAATAGTATTCCTGTTCCCCCAAAATGCATTTGATTAGGCCACTTCTAAATAGGCTCTTGTCATGTAAATGGATCTTGGTTTATAATACTTAAGGAAAAAATGAGTATAATTTTGCGTGAATCTTATAACATAAGGTAAATTTTCATCCGGAATACAAACAAATAAAGCAAGTTATGTAGGAATGGGGATGAAAATTTTGGGGAGTAACATTGGTGTTTCGATGCATCCGAGAAAAATGAACATCGATGCTAAAATACATAGCCAAGAAAACATCGATATATCGATGGTTTCGGATGTTTCACAACTGGTTAGGTTCTAGTCACATTTAGAGGAAAATTTAATACTCTTCAATCCCAACCAATGCAGTCTCTGTAACTAGAGAAATACATACACATGGATGTATTTTCCTGTATTTAATTAGCCTTCCTTGATCCTTCCTATAATTAGACTAATCCCTTGGAGTGCTCTAGAATCTCATTCTAGAGATAAGGAAGATTTAGAGGACTTTGCGCGTTGGCGATGGCGAATACCGCAGACAATAGGAGTGTACTCGTACCCAAATCTCAAAAGATTTAGAAAACTTTTACTAGTTTTGCGTTCTTGTTAAGACTTGCAAAGCAGGGGAAATTGAGAGAGCAAAATGTGATAGAGAGATGGAAATTTCTGCTGAACAAATTTTTACCAGCGAAAACTTGCAAGTAAGAAAATAAGCTGATCACAAACACATGTTTGTAAATAAACAAAAGAAAATATGGCCTTTTTTGTTATTTATTAAAAATTTTATTATATAGCCCACACCCAGAAAAAGGTTTAGTTATAATAACCAAGATTTGGTTATAGTGATCAAGTGGCATAGTTGGATATGGCGAAATAAATATATAGTTCACGAAAGTCTGCCATTTACTTAAGACTTCTAGTTGGGACAAATGTATATTTGTTAATAATTACAAAACGACTACCTTGGTTGGACAATATTGTTAGTTGAATAAAATCATTGTTGAGCAAATATAAACAATGCTTTGGTTGATACAAGTTTTTAATTAATTTTTTGAACTTGCTGTAGACTTGAATCAGCTAACCGTTTATTATTAGGAAAAAAGTTTCAGTTTGACACAAATAAAAATTTACTCGATGTTTGTTGTGTTTACTTTCTTCTTTTATTTGCATATATTAAGCATAAAAATACGTACATATTTACATAAGTTAGTTACTAAAGTAAATAATACATATGTATATGTTGGTAAGAATTCCCTAAAAAACAACGATGAAACAGGAACAGTCGCGCGAAAACCCAGGTCAATATCTGCTGGAAGTATACTGCTTTGCCTTTTCCTTAGCTAAATAGACACTTTCAAATTATAATTCACATGAATTATATATCCACTGAAAACCCCCGGTTGGCATCAAACTTTATATTTTTAATTAAACTTTAAACTATGCGCGCACCGAAACAACTCGCGATGATAGCAAAACTGAAACTGAGACAAACAAGTATGGGCATGTCATAGCACACATGACGCAGCGATCGACATGCCATAGCTTACTGAGCGCTCTGGGACCACATGCCTGTTTCACCCATATACGAACAGCGGTAGCGGAGCAATGATTTCCACGCACAATGCAATGGTCGGCATACTAGCGCATTCAAACGATTCAATAAGTGGGA
>NW_023469467.1:0-5393 GCF_013731165.1 Rhagoletis pomonella | reverse complement strand
AGAGAAGACTAGAAAGGGGATCGCTTTTGTGCATACTTTGAGTTATGTTGAATAATTTAAACGTTCAATGCCTCTTTTTTAATTAAGTTTTTATTAATATTAATCAAGCAGATAGAAACCCAGTAGAACTTGGGAGCATCGTACGATTACTCGGTGAGTACTCCCTTGAGAGTATACGAATACTCCCCATTGCTCCCTATGCTTCTGTGTATAAGCATGTAATTTTGTATACTCCCTTTAACATTGGATGTCCTAGGAGGGGGAGTAATCCCTTTTACCTCCTAAACGAGCAATCGGCGAGCACACACAGAATTATCATCCCACAAAACTCCTAATAGAGCTATACGGGAGTACTCCCATAGTTACCTCCCAGAAACCTCACAAAAAGACAACAAGAGAGTGCACATAGAAAACATCCCACATTCCCCCCGAACGAGCAATAAAGGAGTGCTCCCATTAGCAGAGCAATGATAACGAACATTTTATATTAGCCAAATAGATTTTGCTATTTATTAATTTTTTTATTTAACTTTTTAATCACGTGCATTTGTGCAATATTACAAGATCTTAAAAATAAAACATAAATGATAAGTCTTACATAATTGCTTAATTTCAGAATTGTGTTGCAGAGAATGCATATGAAATTAAAACATAATAATAACAAAACGGTAAGATAAGATTTGAATCATATGCACCTATATGCACATATAAGCATGTACTGCTATATGATTTCCTGGGTGTCAAGGATGCTTGCCTGTTCAGGAATCCACCAAGCGGGGAAATTGTGAAGGTGACTTTCCTTATCTGAAATCTTTGTCACCCATGCGATCTTTAAACCCGGGGGTCACACTTAAATGCTGACACTAATTTGCGCAATCTGTAAAGTATTTAACGGTACATTTATAAGTAATACAATACATACTTAATATATTTAAACAAAAGTTGAAGTACATACCAACGGACTTTTATTAAAATCTGTGTGCTATCCAAATTAAATTATTGTGTCCTCCTTATGCTTCTATAAGAAATATTTTATGTTTCTTTTGAGCGAGGTGCGTATTGCTCTCCTATCAACCAAAAAGAATACTCTTGGATTTCTCGCTTAGGAGACATCACTTTTTGCTTCTAAGCGAGTAATAACGGAGTACAAAACCGACAAATCTCGCTTTTTGCTCCCAAATCATGCCTCAGGGAGCATTCTTTAATTGCTCGCTTAGGAGATCTCTCCTTAAGCTCCTAAGCGAGCAATACAGGAGTACAAAACCGAGAAATCTCGTTTACTGCTCCCAAATCATGCCTCAGGGAGCATTATTTCGTCGCTCGCTTAGGAGATCTCTTATTTGACTCCTAAACGAGTAATAAAGGAGTACAAAACCGACAAATCTCTCTTATTGCTCAGAAATCAGGTTAAGGGGAGTACTCTTTTATTCCTCACATAGGGAGATCTCCCTTCAAGTTCTAGTGGGAAAGAAAGAAAAGCTATGAAATACATATACGTTAAAGGAAATTTAAAAAAAAGTTTATTTTCTATATTTTTCTTTATGTACAATCGGAATTCGGGGCAATTACAACGTCAAAATGTACGTCATCCTAAAATCCCTACAAATTTACATGAATCACCTGCACTTTGTCATTAACAGAAAAAATCTTCATTGTCGTCACCACCTACCCTAATTTTTTTTTTGTAGTCGTCCTTTCAATGCAACCTCAGTATATCCAGTAAAAAAACTGTGGTGAAGTTCTTTATGGGGATAAAGTTTTCAGAGGTGAAATTTTAGGTAGCACACAATTTCTTACACGCATGGTTGCTTTTCAGCACTCATTAAAGAAACTTAAGAAATATTTGAAAAAAAAGTTCATATAGTACTTTAATTTTGGAAAGAAATACCATATAATATATGTACTCTGGTTAATAATATCAAAAAATGTATTAGAACCACCGTTTAACGTTATATTTGATACAAATTAATATTGCTGTCCCGAACGCTCTGCGCCTTGCCACTGAATAATAGATTTACTTAAAATTACATCCCTGGTCCTTGTTCTTTCTGTATCGCATCGTGGTGAATTCACATTTCTCAGAAATTTGACAACAAAAAACAAAGCGAGCATTTTATTTGCTAATTTTTACGATTTCTATTGTTTAATGTAAATTTATGTCTTTTTAGGATATGTCGAGCCAACAAAGAAGGCGCAGTTGGAAAATTGAGTAATTAGTAATGAAGTAGCAGGCATATTTGGAAAATTATGCCGATAAGCTGGATGGAATTTGGGAAAGTAAGTGTATGGTTGCAGCCCTACAAGAACAGTGATAGTCATTTGATTGATGATGTGATACTCACTGGTGATGGAGATCTCAATCAAGTACTTCTATCAACTTTTTAAGAGCAATATGCAAAACGTGATGTAAACATTTGTGTACATGTGATCTTCCGTCTTCCTCCGACTTATGGCTTTATTGAGTGGTTTTTTTTTAACCAACGCAAAATTTGCAAATGTGTTAGTAAAATAAATGAGAATGTGTTAGTTTCCATCACACCCCTGCAAGAACGTATATACTTGTAGGGAGCATATCTATGTATAAAAAGTATTTAATTAAATTGTTTATAGAAATGTTATAAATCGAGTGGCTCATTTACGATGTGCTCCAAACATTTGGCGAACTTTTTTTCGCCTTTTCAACGTGCTAAGTAACAAGTTAAGATGACTGCCATCACGGCCGGTAAGAAATCGCAAGCAAAGGGCAGACAACCTTCCAGGAAGCTGTCCCCGAGTCGAAGCTGCAGTTCAGCAAGAGCAGGTCAGCAAATTGCTACCCTGATCAAACGTAAACTAAAGCGCTCTGCTGTGATTGCACTCCGTAAACGTGAAAACTTGGTGCATGCTGAGAAATATCAAACAAGAAAACTCCATGATGGATGCCGTGAGATGGAGTAGTGTAGTTGATTCCAAAGATATTTTTTAAAATATTTTTATTAAAAGTTAACAAAACTTAATTTGTTTTTATATTGTTAGCAATTCGAGTAAAGTTTGAATACTCCAAATTTTCGATTTGATTTTTGAACTACAAAAATCACTTAAGTTTAATATTTCTAAAATTACAAAGTTGAAATTAACACAGTACAATAAAAGACAGTAACACATACAAACCCTACAATACTCCCCCTTCTAGAGAATTAATGTTATAGAAATTAAAAGTAACTCGTTTCTTATTTGATGTTGTGTTATTCATTATATTAGTGTTTGTTTCTGGTATTAGTTCTGTTTCAATGATTGCTGGTTTTAGTCTGTCTATCGGAATTGTTTTAACCTCATTATCTACTTCAAGTTTGAAATATTATTTGTTTTTTTCAACAACCTTATAAGGTCCTTCGTCTGGTTGTTGCAATGATCTTTTATTAATAACACGCATAAAAACAAATTTACAAGTCTCCAAATCCTTTGGTATATATACACCAGTATCAGAATTTTGATTATGCCTTAAATTTGATTTAACATTTTTAAAATGTTCCGTAAATTGCCTAAAACTTCAATTGGGAAATTTTTCTTCAGATGGAACCACAAGTTCACCGGGTAGGCGTAAATTTTGCCCAAAAACCATCTCAGATGATGTGGCTGAATTACTTTCTTTATACATCGATCGTAAACCCAGAAGTATTACCGGCAGCTCATCATACCAATTGTTGATTCCATTTCCAGCCATTATCGTAGCTTTTAACTGCCTGTGAAACCGTTCTACCATACCATTCCCTTGAGGATGATATGCAGAAGTTGTAACGTGATGACTACCAAGCAATTTTGTTAGTTCCGAAAACAATTTTGACATAAACTGAGTACCCTGATCTGTAGTGATTTTTAACGGTACCCCAAAACGTGAAACATATTCTCTAAAAAATTTATTTATGTAAAAACTGTAAATTGTCGTCCTTATAAAAGATAGCAAAATGTTTAATGTTCAAATAAATAGCTAGCAACTCCCTGTCAAATGCACTGTACTTAACCTCGGATGGAGAAAGTTTCTTAGAAAAGAAAGCTAGTGGCTCTGATTTGTTATCAAACGTTTGATGTATGACATCACCAATTGCCGTATTAGATGCATCCACATTTAAAGAGAGTTTGGCATCTTTGTTAAAGTGATTTAACAATATCGTAGACGCAAACTTTTCTTTAATACATTCAAATGCTCTATTTGTTGTGTCATCCCAAACTAAGGACTTGTCACGTTTCTTAGTTGTTCGATTGATTAAATCGTAGATAACTGCCGTAAACTCAGCTAATTTTGGTACATATCGATGGTAATAATTAACCATGCCTATAAATTTCTGCGCCTGTTTAATAGATTTAGGACGTTCAAAACTACGAATTGCTATCGCTTTTTCATCAGAGGGTCTAATTCCTGCCCCAGAAATATTATGTCCTAAAAACAGTATACGGAGATCTTTAAAATGCTGTTCTTCATTTTCACTTGCAACCAATAGATCATCAATATATGTAAAATCAAAATCTAAACCACTAACTACTTCATTAATAAATCTTTGAAAAGTTTGCTCTGAATTTCTTAGTCCGAAAGGCATTCGTATAAATTCAAACATACCGAAAGGTGTCGTTATTGCAGTTTTATAGATATCCTCTTCTGCCATTGGAATTTGGTGGTAGGCCCTTACCAAATCTAATTTCGAAAATATATACTTATTTCTGAGATTCATGTTAAAATCTTGAATATGAGGTAAAGGATAACGGTCCGGTACAGTCACAACATTAAGTCTCCGAAAATCACCACAAGGACGCCAGTCATTCAGTTCTTGTTTAGGTACAAGATGCAGTGGAGATGCTACACAAGAATTTGAAGGTCTACAAATCCCTGTCCCCACTAAAAAATCGAATTCAGTTTTGGCTACATTAAACTTAATCGGATCCAAGCGCCTTGGCTTAGAGAATGGCAGATTTCCTTCAGTAAAAAGTCTGTGAACCGTAGAATGTTTAACCGGTTTCGAATAATCTGGTTCAGCGATCAAAGAAGGAAACTCCTTCAACAATCTTATATACTTGTTCTCTACTACGAAAATTTTTGGAAGCGAAATGTTACAAACACATGAAACTGTATTAACCGAAAGACTTGTTACTGGATCAACTAAACGTTTGCATTTCATGTCAATTAAGAGACCGTATTTGCAAAGAAAATCTGCACCAATAATAGGTTTCGCAATATCAGCTATGAGAAACGTAAATGGGAACTCGCGTCTTAAACCTAAATTTATATTTAAAATTGAAATGCTGAGAGTCCTTTTGCTTCGCAGTTTGTATGTCATGTGACACGTTTATTGTTTATAAAAACACAAGTTACAGAAAAATATAAGAACTTTTAGCTTTGAGTTTATTTTTATGAGTTTGGA
>NW_023469466.1:0-5394 GCF_013731165.1 Rhagoletis pomonella | reverse complement strand
GCGTCGTGGCAATTCGCAGAAATTTAATAATTTGTCTGTGGATGGAGGACGGCGAGGGGAAGACGAAAGCAGATCAATCGTACATATTTATGCACATATTTACATTTATAAATGCACACATATTTATGCGTTTGTCTTTTTGGATGAATGAAAAATTTCATATATGTAGTGATTTAGAGATTGCCATTTCAGTAATATGCCGTGGCGTGTGCGCTAGAGGCGATGCAACTTTTTGGCGTCTCGCCGTTTGTCTTGGTTCAAATCCCGGACGGACCAAGTAATAATTTTTTTTTTATTGTTTTTTTTTTTATTGTCATATCCATATTCCATTTTAAATTTTACTGTTAGCTTTGTTTAAAATAATATAAATGGATATGTAGGTACAAACGCATGCATAATTTCACATAATCGCTCAAATTTGCCAAAAGTTACTGAAAGCTTTATTGTAAATGTTTTCACTAAAATATTAGTTATTGGAATTAAAATTTTATGCCAATCCAATTTTTATTCCCATTTTTAGAAAGCGCAAGTATGTATATGTTCATGCCACAAAAATTATTTCATAAGTAGGTAATTTTAAACACACATACATATGTATGTATGAACACTGGCAATCAAAAGTGAGTGCATGCTGTTTTTTGTTTAATAATTGCAATGTTTTTTAAGTTAAATTTTTTTTGTTATTTTCGACGGGTTTTGCGGTTTTATGCATATAACAAGTGCAATATAAAAAAAAGCGCAATTTTTTTTTTATTTGTTTGCAAACGGTCATGCGCATTTTATTCTACAAGAAATTCCCTTTTATTTGGTAAAAAGTGCAAAAAACCGTGAGCAATAAATAATCATTAAAAATCAACCGGATTTTTTAGCCGCTTAAAACTTGATCGTGTTCCACTAGAATTAAATAACCGATCTATCTGCGTACTCAAAATTTTTCTAAAAATTCAGATTAAACAGGTCAAAATTTAGACGAGAATTCGTTGAATTTTTCTATGTTCTGTGAAAAGTTTTAAAGTTTGACTTATGTAGTTTTAATTAAAGCATGAAAATTAATGAAAATTATGTGAAGATTTACCATATTTTCGTTTATTTGCTCGCAAAGAACATCACATTTCATGTTGCTCAACATTGTATTATGTTATCAACATTAAATTCAACAGAATTTCTACATTCCGACTTTAACTTTTCTAACGCTGTTAATTTTTCGTCCGCGAATAGTTTCCACTTTCAGTTTGCACCTTCTCTATCTATCTAAGTTCTCTGTCGTTATACGCAGCTAATTTGTTTTTATTGTACATACTAGCTGTGTTTTAGTTTTACTAAATGTTATGTTAGTTACGTTTTTAATAAATTTGACATAAAAAAAAAATATTAAAACTGAAAAAATGTTTGGTAGGTTTTGGTTGGTTATGGTAGGAAATTTTGGCAGGAAAAAAATGTGTCTGTGACAACGCTGTTCGGAATGCTTACACCTGGCCTTCCCAAAGTGGGTGACGGGGCACCCCGGGGTGCCGCGAGCATATGCCTGGGGTGCCGCTAGTGGCTAGAGTATACTAGTGGTGCGGTTAAATTCTTTAGACTTTTCATACACAACGCAAGCGGTTTGATCGAACTTCAATATGGCGGCCAGAAAATCAAAAAAAAATTGATCTTTATTAAAATTACCTTCAGCGGCTCATCAAACCTCATACACAACACAAATAGCTTGCAGCAAAGGGATATTTCGCTCTTAAGCGTAGTTCCCCAATACGTATTGTCACCGTTAAATTTAATCAGAAAATTTTCAGAAAAATAGCCGAAAACGTACCCTTTTCACAACCACTTTCGGTGCTTTTGTAGACCTACTTCGCGTTTCATCCACTTTCCTTCCCGTTTTTGGATTAATTTTCGGATTTTTTGTTGGCTGGGCTGTTCTCGTAACAAGCGCAGCAGCTTCGCGCACGTGTATATATAACAGCGCACGGCAGTGCGCGCGACTGACGAAAGCAGCAAAAGTAGCATGCTGAAATGACTCGCTTATATATACACGGGATTTGGAAGTTTTTATCTAGACGTCCAATCCATATGTTTGATATATCGTTGGAAAGGTATTGCAGAGTGTGTCCACAAAATATATTCAAGCTTCGTAAACGATTAACCGGATTCTTAAAAATTAGGCTAAAGTGTTGCGAAACAAAAAACATATTTTTGCTTTTGCCGGTTTAAGGGGGCATGTCGGCATACCCAACATATTTAGTATTATTCTATAGGCCAATACCTTTCAAACGATACTTTATATATTAAGTTCCGGCCACTAGTTGGAAAGATATAGAGGTAAATGTGTTTTGGTTCGTGTCTCCACTACGAGATGCTTTGGTATGTATGTGGCGTCTGTACGTACCATCATTTAATTTTGTTCAAACTTTCAGGAATTAAAGTACACAAAGAACTAAGAAGGTTTTGTTCCAGGATGTTTTCATTCGTATGCCTGTGTGGGTGTGGCTGCTGCCTGAAATTCGAAAAGAGGCAATTTTTTAAACTACCACTGAGGCCGCACCACTCAGTCCATGTCATTGATGTGGATATCAGTAGAAGGGCCTTCAAACAAGCTATCTAACGCTATCTTTTGTGTTTATAAAATATAGATACGCCATAACGTTATCGCCTGAAAACTAAAAATCGGGCTGCTGAAAATAGAGATTTCGGGCATTTTCTTAAAAACTGGTCAGTCGATTTTATTCTAAGTTTCCTCAAATCTAGCCCAAAACCTTAGCTTTCATCTGGTATTAGCTTATATCTGAGAAATCTCGTGTTGTGGAGATATTGCTATTCAAATTTTAAAAATTTCGCTCCAAAAAGGGTCAAATGGTTAAAAATTAACATATCCGTCTAATTTGGTTACTTTAAGATAAAAAAATAACATACCCAGTTCCCCGAAAAAAAACCGCCCATTCCCCGATTGCCACTTAAACCGAAATTCCCTGCAAATCGGGAAATTCCCCGCGAGTTGACAAGTTGAAGGATGCTGCTGTGCTAATCACTTCGTACATGTCTTGGAAACCACAATTTGTGTGTATTTTAGAGTTTTTTTCAGTCGCATGCCGAAATTGTAACATTCTTCCCCATTTTAATTGCAGGTATGTACTAGAGGTTTACGCCGACAGGCTTTGCGGCGGCGGCGTGGTCAACTTCAAAAAGAATCGGCGGCGGCGGCGACGCCGGCGCGTCTGCAAACGCCGGCGCTACTGCCCATAAGGTAGATTCCAAATAGCCATGAGGCTTCTAATCTTATCATGTCATCAGATTATAATTCTATTTAGTTCATTCATTGAATTCAAATGTTGAGTGACTGCTGCTGATGGATGGGCGAACAGAAGAAAGTCTACATATACATTAGGTTTCCCATCAAAAATGCTTTTCTTTGAAAATTTAAAGACCCTACCCCCTAATTTGATTCGTTTTTATGAGAAATATTATTGCCTATTTTTTTTAGATTTTTTAAAGGCCATTTAGAGGTCGCGGCCTTTCGATTTAGGTCAGAAAATACGATTTTCTAAATTCATGAGTTTTTGAATGACTATTTCTGCTTGAATTTTAAAGCATTTTTTAAATTTTTAACATCGATGATTTCCACAATTTGAAAATATGTAGTACTAACGTACAAAAAAACGATTTTCGATGGGCACCCTAATATACATACATCTCTATGTAATCTACAAATCCGTATGTACTATTTCAATTTAAAGAAATAAAAAAAATTAAAGGTTAAGTTATTGGGGTAATTTATGTCGCTATCAATAAATAAATTTTTGCAATAAGCTTATCAACCGTTATGTTAAATTACGGAGTTCTTACGATTTTTTGCGGGTTATGTATTGAAAATAAGGTAGGCCTACTTTTTCCAAAAGTTTAACCCTTTCAACTCCCACCAGAACGGGCCTTTTTATCCCGCTGTTTGAAAAATGGCTTATAAATAGTTAAATTTTCCACTAATATTTTAAGCGCCAAATTTTTCTATGGAGAACAGAATGAAATGCAAAATAATAGTAATTTTTACCAAAAAGGGGGACTTTAACTCTGTGTAAAAAATATTGCGATGCGCGGGAGCAAAACCTTCCTGGGGTTTGACCACAACTTAGGAATAGTAACGTAATTTTCATATAGCTACCTAGTTCTTGTATACGTCTGTGGGACCCCAGAATAAAGTAACTTACGAATGTAAAAATTAGCAAAAAAAGTGTTTGCTTTTTATTAAAATTCTGTTTAAAATATTTAAAATAACACACAGGAAAATCAACCAGTCTTTGTTTTATCTCCAATAACTGAGGTGTTAGATGCAATAAGGGCGCTTCTGTTAACAATGCTTTCTGAGATATTGGCGTTAAAGTTTTTGATGTGTATAACTTTCTTGTTGATGTAGTATATAAAAAAGTAGTATTATTGTAGTATTGAAAAAAAATTTCTACTGCGGAAAAAATCGTCAGATTACCAGTATTCGACCCTAATTTAACTGTAATAAACACTTTCGATCGAAAAACGTGTTACCTATGTTTTTTCTGAGTTACGCTTTTTTTTGAAATGTTCAGTGGCCCAAATTATGAAAAAAAAACTTCTTTTAAAAATGTAATTTTCATTTCGTAAAATAGTGTTTTTATACGAGTAGTATTTAGTTCCTTCAAACGATGTATTTCAATGTGCATACAACATGAAAATTTTGTACAAAATTCCTTCGGCGCCGAACGCCGCCGCCGCGCCGATATTTTCGCAACTCGGCGGCGGCGCGTGAGAAATGACAAAAAACGGCGGCGGCGGCGGCGTGGCCCGGCGGCGTATACCTCTAGTATGTACACAGTATTTAACTATGCTACATGGGTTTATCACCCGCACTTAACCTACCTGGTATTTACCTATAGTTGTACATAAATATGTATGTATGAATGCATTTAGTTCACCCAATGTGCCGCTACTACTTACATACATTTGTATAAATTGCTACTGAGCAAAACTACTTGAGAAAAAATCATTAGTTTAATAGCACGAGTGTAACACCGTACACGTGATAGAAGTAAAACTTCTTAAAAAAACCACACGTGTGCGCCCCACACCCAGTAGAAATCTCAACAACAATTAAACTACGAGGCAATCAGACGAATACAGTTGTTTATTGCATCCAAAGCTGGTACCAAGTTGATAAGTTTTTATCATTTCTCATATTTTTTTAATTTTTTCGAATACATATCATCCTTGATATCATCTACGGTTGACAGACATACTGATTTTATCAGTACAGTACTGATTTTTCAACTCTTTTACTGATTTAATTCATTTCTTCAATCAGTACGCTAATGTCCTGATTTTTCAAAATTTGTACTGATTTGTACTGAATTTTCAATTCAAACAAAATACTTTAGGATT
>NW_023469465.1:0-5394 GCF_013731165.1 Rhagoletis pomonella | reverse complement strand
CGTTCGTACGCGGCTTCGCGGTAGACAGTGGCGAGCGGTGATCGGAACCGTTTTTAATGATCACTACTCTGAGTGGTGATGTCTTGTGGTGTGTGTGTACCACTCACAAGCAATCGCTCCATTCAGCGGTAGTTCTCACTACAAAATATGGTTCTCTACCTTTGAAAAGTGATGTCTTGTGGTGTGTGCGTACCACTCACAAGCTATCGCTCCCTTCAACTGTAGTCGTTCACTCGCGACCACAGCTCCGTGCTGACTGACTGTTTTCTGGCTGTGCTCTATATTTTATGGGCTGTGTGCTTGATGTTGCGTGGTCGTGCAGCCACATGTTGCTGTGTGATGTTTCGTTGCCATGGTCACAAAGATGCTGTCGTGTGTTGCTACGAGTTGTGCTGCTATGAGTTGTGTTGCTTGCGCCTTGTGCCTTGGCTGTTGTGCGGTGTCGTATTGCTTGTGTGGGCTAAATTTCTTGTTGAACATTTAGTCCTCACAACGTGCCCAGAAAGGCTGCGCGATATAATAACGACTCTATTTCCACAAAGGGAAGAAGTCGTACCAAACTGTACACGACACGAAATTGTTGATGTCCCAGTTATTACGGTTAACGAATTAGAGTCCGCATGCAAGAAGATCCAAGACGGAAAAGCCCCTGGGCCAGACGGAATACCCAACAAGGCTTTAAAAGCTGCAATTAAAATGAGGCCAGATTTATTTGTAAGTGTGTTTCAGACTTGTCTTAATGAGGGCATTTTCCCGAAAAGATGGAAGGTTCAAAACCTAGTCCTAATACCAAAGGGAAATAAGCAATCTGGGGAACACTCGTCCTATCGGCCCATATGCCTATTGGACACACTGGGAAAAATCGTCGAAAAAATTTTTTGCAACAGGCTTACATCGATCGCAGAAGAGAGACGCTTTCTGTCGCCACACTAGTTTGGTTTCAGGAAATCCCGTTCAACAATAGATGCTGTTAAATCAGTGGTTGACATAGCCAAAGAGGCCATCGAAGGGAAAAGGTGGCATCGAGGCAAAAAGGAATACTGTGCTGTTATAACGCTAGATGTGAAAAACGCATTTAACACTGCGAGCTGGCAGCACATAATGGAAACCCTAATCAAAATGGAGGCCCCGAATTACATTATCAGAATAATTAGGTGCTATCTCTCCGAACGGGAACTAAAGTACCGGAGCGACAGAGGAATAGAGGCGTACAGTGTATCCGCGGGGGTACCCCAAGGATCCGTTCTCGGGCCTCTCCTGTGGAACTTAATGTACGACGAGGTTCTATGCATCGATTTGCCTCCTCGGGCAAAAATAATAGGATTCGCAGACGACATAGCTGTAGTAACAGTAGCGAAGCCTATACAGGATATTGAAAGGAAAGCCAGCGAAGCTATAAAGAGAGTGAAGCCATGGCTATCATCAAGATATCTAGAACTCGCTGATCACAAAACAGAGGCAGTATTGATAAGTAGCAGAAAGGCCATCGAGACATTAAGACTCAGTGTTGGATCAGAAACTATAATATCAAAGCCCGCAATCAAATATTTGGGGGTAATGATTGATGGCCGTTTAAACTTTAAGGTCCACCTGGAGTATGCAGCAAAGAAAGCATCGAATTTACAGGCATGCTTATCTAGAATGATGCCAAATATCGGCGGTCCCAAACATAGTAGAAGGGTATTGCTTAGTAGAGTGGTCAGCTCAGTCTTACTCTACGGTGCTCCAATTTGGGCTGAAGCAATGAGCCTAAATTATCATGCGAAGATACTCACATCTGTGTATCGCCTAAGCGCACTAAGGACTATTTGTGGATTCCGAACCATATCTGACGAAGCATCCTTCGTAATTGCCGGACTGATTCCCGTAGATATCCTGACAAACGAGATGCAAAGAGTGTATAAGCGGGTATCTGCGGGAAGTACCAGTTTAAACCGAAAAGAAGTTATAGAGCAGGAAAGATGTTGCTCTATGGAGATCTGGCAAAAGCGTTGGGATGAATCGGAAGAGGGTAGGTGGACTCATAAGCTTATTCCATGCATTAAAAACTGGCTGGAAAGAGCCCACGGAGATTTAAGCTACTACTTGACACAGTTTCTTTCGGGACATGGCCCCTACCGAGAGTATCTAAAAAGATTTGGGCATGGAGATTCCCCACACTGTCCGACTTGCACAGACCTTGCTGAAAACGCGGAACACATAGTATTCTTTTGCCCTCGCTATGCCCCCCTGAAACCCGAAATATACTACAGGGTACCAACATTGTAGACTACATGTTAAAATCAGGAGAGAACTGGCATAAAATGTGCGCACATATCTCTGGAATTCTTAAAGATCTAAGGCGATCTGAACAAGCTAGAACCTGTTAAATAACGTAGCGAGCCTGCTGGCCAACCAGCCCCATGAGGTAATACCTTAAATGGCAGTGCCGCGGGGAGATAGGTTAGTGGAGAGGTTTTAGTACGCAGGTGTAGCTGTGAGGCTGCAAGTCGTGCATACTACTATGCCGGTATAGTAGTACTCATGAGAGTTCCCTCTTCACGGGCGTCATCCCAGAAAAAAAAAAAAACGATTACTAAAATTGGTTATTTTAGATACTATTTCCCAACGAATAGTAGTATAAAAATTAAGATCGGCACCACTGAAAATAAGCATGCCGATCTTGTCAAAATTACAACAAACACGTCGCTACTGACAACACCTTGTTTTTATTCCACCATGTATTATACATACATATATTCATGTATGTTCATCAGTTATCAACGGTCCTAATTTTAGTATTTTTTTAAATTTTCGCCTTGCTTTTTTATCAAAATAGGCTACTAAACCTATGCCTAAAACCATCTACGAATATGAAAACAAATGAGTTCATACATATGTATGTACATACAAACTTAAGTATGTATACATATAGGTAAAAAGCGGTATGCATGTTCGGAGTTTGCATAATCAGAAGTAATAATCAATTGCACCGCATTTCCTCTTACTATGCATATGCCTAAAGGTCTGCAACCATTTACAATAGCAAGTAAACACAGGGTGCTTCTAATGAAATTAAATATTTTCTGCTGAAATACACATGCTAAGCCCTTCGAAATTTTCTGCTGAGCTATGCGCTACAGCTTCGCAAATTTTACCCCTACTGAAACCAAAGATGCATACACATCAAAAAATCCCAAGTTTAACTCATAATTCTTAATGATTCTCTTAAATCGAATTACAATATTTATAAATTTTAATTTCTGGCTCAGCTCACTTTTGTTGAAATGAGTAGTCCACTTGCAAAGTGCGCTGTGTAAATTTTTTTCAATTTTTAGTTTTTGTGTTAGTGTTAGTGTTAGGGGGTAACGTAGCAGTATTTAAAGTAGCTTCATGTCCACTAACAATACAGTACAAAGCCTTTCTATATTCTGAAAAAATAGCATCAAATATTAACTACTAGGGGTGGGTAAATTCGATATTCGAAGCTTCGATTTTCGCTCCCAAATGGCGAATTTTTGAAATCGAACTTTGTGTTGCTAAAATTTTTCCAGAAAAATCGAATTTCGTCTTTATTTGCAAAAAATCAACTCGTCAACTTCCTTCTTTCTGACTAAATTTGCCATCACTGTGTGTCTTAGGGATTCAAATAAAAAAATACATGTTTTTCGATCTGATGCATAAAAACAAAAAATCTGTTATTCCAAACTCTATTTTAAACATTTTTTTATAAAAAAATAGTTTCTTTGTTGATTTTTTATTTTAAATTTTTAGAGGCTTTTACGTTGGTAGCATGAAGCTTTTGCCTGAGAAGACCCCTAGTAAAATTTTTTAGAATATATCAATCCAGTAACGTTCTGCCAAATTTGCTTTTTGCGAGATTTCTTGAAGTAGGTGTCAAAAATTACCGTTTTAAGCTGGAGCTGATGGGTTAAAATGTTCTACGAAAATATTTCCCAAGAAACTTTAGTATATATGTTTTAATATATATAATATATAATATAATAATATAATATAATATATTTAAATTGTTGCATAGTATTTTAAGTACAACACTTCTTTAACTAAATTCGACTTTTCAAACAGGTGGCAACCCTCCCAAATGTAATTAAAAAAGAAAGTTTATTCAAAACCATTTCGATTGAATTTTTAACTTATTATTTAAATAATTTGATTTTGATTTCCTTACATATGGCACAAAACTAAAACCATGTTAGACATCTAATAATAATAATAATAATAATCACAACGGTTTTTACCCAGGGATTACCGGGCAAGCCCTTTTATTTGACACCTACCCCCTTTTTGAAAATCCAACGAACGATACAGATTTTATGACTTGGTGTTAAATATTTAACGCAAACATCTCCGAACTCGATTAAGAAGTTTCACTTCAAAAAATTTTGCGAAATTCGAAAAAATTCGAAGTAAGTCGAATTTGCAACACCGAATTTCGAATCGAATAATCGAATGGTTGGGCAATGTTCGAAATTCGGAAAAAATCCAATTTTAACCCCCCACTACCCATCCCTATTAACTACTCGTGCAAATGTCGCTATCATACTTTTTTATACACTTTCAAACGTCTTCTGATGAACTTAAAAAATTGCTTTAGGTCTTATAGACTCATGCAAAATCTGTCATTTTGTTTGACATACATTAGTTATATTGTGATCTGGCTATTGCGTTGTTGTAATAAAAACATGGAAGCATGATACAATAATTTTTAGAAGGTAGTTTCACTTCAAAATTTTTGACATAAACCGTGCCTGTGACAAACACGCAATGTGGCCACTGCTACGATATAGAACTTGGGGATTATCGCTTGTTATTTTAGATATTTTTTAACAGAACATGTAAAGATTTATATGTTTCATAACTGATCACTTAATTTTTAATATAAATATACGTATTTTATACATACATTTTTGCCACTGCTAATCACATGAATAAAAATCATAAAAATGAAAATATAACAGCAATATTTCTTGTTTATAATGGATTAGATCCATCGCACACCACGGACTTTATCGGCCGCCAATTCAGATGTGCTCGCTAGTCTTTCCATTGCACCACAACTTATTGGTCAGAGCGATTAAGCTGGTGTAATGTGCGCACCTCCATACATCTTCATGTACATATTTCAAGCGAGCCCTATCATTTAAATAGGCGGCCGATAAAGTCTGTGGTGTGCGGTGGCTCTTATAGCTGTGTCCTTACATCTATTCCGTGTGTAGCAATATCCACGAAAGCAGCAGTTAATTTTTTATGAAGAAAATTATTACAAAATATTCGAAAATTTCTCTTCTTATATGTTTGGCTTTTCTTTGTTTTATTTTTCCAACGTCAAAAGCTGGATTTTTTTTGAAAAAAGTTGGTACAACAAAAAATACGAAACACGTTTTCTGTCAGATA
>NW_023469464.1:0-5394 GCF_013731165.1 Rhagoletis pomonella | reverse complement strand
TCTGCTCAGCCAAGTCAGTTCCCCTACGATCGTTTGACAGGCTTGAGCGCCAAAGATTGTGGTGCGCATTAAAGTCACCTACTACCATACGGTTTTCACCTCTGAGGAGCGCACCTATGTCAGGGTGATATCCTGCCGGGCAGTAGGTCACAGGGGGTATGTACACGTTAAATATTTCGAGCTCAACATCGCCTGAACGGATAGCAATGCCCTGACATTCTAGGGTGGTATCCCTGCGGTCGATGTCTGCTTCGATAAGACGATACTGCACGGTGTGGTGCGTGATGAACGCTAAGCCACCACCATTACCTCGCACGCGATCTCGACGGTGCACGTTGTACCCGGCACAATTCAACAATGTTGAATTGCTGTGCATATACCATGCCTTCCCATGAAGATGGTTATCTCCTCGATCTTGCTCTGAAGCCCATTACAGTTAAATTGAAGGAGCTTCATGTGGTTCGGGAGACGTGTGGTAATGCGGGGTGTGAGAGATGTGTGGGGCCGTGACGCCACTGGCTGTGTGCGCTGCAGAGGTGGTTGCCGCCCTGTGGTGGTGGTGGGTGGCGTCGCAGTTGAGGATTGCGACCGTGCAGCGCAACACGGGCCCTCGAAGTTCCTCGTCCAATCTCGCGTGGTGCGCAGATCTGAACATGCCCTAAAGTGGCACCAGCCAAGGCAGGTGTTGCACTTGACTGATGTCACATTACGAAATATCCTGGTCTGACATACCGTGCAGATTGTAGGAGGAACCAAGAGTTGTTGGCGGCGGCGTGTGGGTGGTGGTGCGGTTGTGTGTGTTCTGTGGTCTGTCGTGGTTGTGGTATGGTCTATTGTGTTGTTATGTTGTTGTGCTGTGGTGTTTGTTTGGGGCTGCTCAGGTGGACTGGGGTTAGCCGTGGAGGCTGCTCTGTTTGAGCAGCAGGGGGTCACAAACGACGTGGTCCACTGCCGATGTGTCCGTAATCCCGAGCAGACTCTGAGGTGACTCCACCCCTCGCAAGCATTAGACTTGACTGAGGTGGAGTTGTGGTGTAGTCGTCTCTGGAAAACACAGCAGGTGTAGGTTTCTGGCCCTGGGTTTGACACGATGCCAGCCCTGAACAGAAGAATACGTAGCGAATGTAGCCCTATGGACAAACAACTTCTGAGATACTTCGCCGACCTAAACAGGGTTAGATCGCCGAAACAACAGCCCTTGGTCGGGTAAAACCCGAGTCATTCCGGTACGTAGAACCGGCTGTCGTGGGAATTTCATATTGTGCCGTTGTTCATTTCATAGCTTTAGGAAGACACTTAGTTAGTTTTGTGGGAAATAAGGACACCTTTCGTTTTTTTGCCGTTGTTCAGCAATACAAATTGAATTAGTTTCGTTTAACTACTTACGAGTTGTTACTTATTTCGCGTTTTTGCAGTCCAACACTTATTACATATTTAGAAAAAGTCATAATTTGAAAGCTTACGAATTTCCCCTACAGAATGACTGCATAATCCGCAATAATTACGTTCTAAGACCTATTATTGCTAAATTACGAAACACAAAATCTTTAATTTGCTCTACTGAAATATATAAAATTTTGAGTTGTGCAGTTATTGCAGAGGACCATCGATATCATGAAGTCGCTAAAAAGTCCATCTTAACTTTGCTTCCTTCTAAAATAAATAAATAAAAACAAATTCATGTCGTAATTGGCTGCTACCCCAGAAATGTGTATACAGCTTTCAGACATTATATCGAACTACTATTTTATACAATAATTAATAACAGTGAAACAATTACATTCTAAACTTTAAATTTAAAGTATGTATACTATTTCTAGTAAACGTTTTTATTCATGTTTAAATTTCACTGCCTTTGATTTTTAGTAATCTGTGGGGTTCCATAAAATGAAAGGTGTTTAGTAAGGGTTCCATCATCTGCAAAGTTTGAGAACCCTTGGTATAAATCAAAGTCGAGATTCTTTGAACACACTAATCTCGAAAACTACTGGACGGATTTGACCGAGATTTTCTGTAATATATTCTGTATCGATAGGAGAGTGACCTTTGATAATTAGAATGTCCAAAAAATTTAAGATCCGCACCGTTCGTTGGATTACAAAAACTGAGATGTGAAATTATAGGGATTGGCATCTAGAAAAGCAATACTATTTAATTTTTTTGAATAAGGTTGCCACCTGTTATAAAAAAATTACTTTATGCAATCACAATAAGATAAGGCATTAGTTTTGCATCGTCACTGTTAAATTAAAAGAGCTTCTAGCCTTCACACGCATCAACACTTTAGTTTTTGAATAGGGTTGCCACCTTTTTAAAAATTACTATCTTATCTTTACATTAGCTTACAGAAAATACGACATTTTTTTGACCACGCTTAGAACGAGATTTTCTGTAATATATTCTGTATCGATAGGAGAGTGACCTTTGATAATTAGAATGTCCAAAAAATTTAAGATCCGCACCGTTCGTTGGATTACAAAAAATGAGATGTGAAATGATAGGGATTGGCATCTAGAAAAGCAATACTATTTAATTTTTTTTGAATAAGGTTGCCACCTATTATAAAAAAATTACTTTATTCAATCACAATAAGATAAGGCATTAGTTCTGCATCGTCACTGTTAAATTAAAAGAGCTTCTAGCCTTCACACGCACAAAAACTTTAGTTTTTGAATAGGGTTGCCACCTTTTTTAAAAATTACTATCTTATCTTTACATTAGCTTAAAGAAAAGTCGAGATTTTTTGGCCACGCTAATCTCAAAAACTGCTGAACGGAATTCGTTGGAATAAAAAATGAACTACTAAGGGAAAAGATATCTTCTCCGGATGTGCAATAAGTTTTTATTAGTTTACAACCCTTCAAACATATACATAATACGTGAAGGCATTTTCTGCTAATTATATCAGAGTCTGAGTCTGAAAGGAAAGGGCTTTGCCTTCAGATGTAAAATAAGGTTTTATTTTTTCTAAGGCGGTCGCCACCTGTGCGAAAAATTATAAGATGTGGGCTGTTCGTTGGAATACGAAAAATGAAGTGTCAAATGAAAGGGAATGGCCGCCAGATGTTCTGTAATGTGTTAACTTTTGAGTAGGGTTGCCACCTTTTTAAAAACTATAACGCCTTCACCGTTCAATGGTCTAAAAAATGAGCTACTAAGTGAAAGGATATGATCTCCGGATGTGCAATAAACTTTTATTTTTTAGTGGAGTTGCCACCATTTAAAATTTTTTTTAATGGCATTAGATTTGCATAGTGTATAAAAAATGAGGTGTCCTATGAAAGAGTTCTGCCTTCAGATGTGTAATAAGGTGTCATGTTTTCGAAGAGAGTTGCCACCTCTTCGTTAAATTAAAAAGTACAAGGAAATTAATTAGCAGGGAACGGCTTTTATGGAAATTGCCTTTTTTTCTGCTAAAGAAATAGAGTATATTCGATTAAGAATGTCCACGATTTAGCTTTCCCTGATTCCATATATACACATTTGATGTTGCCTTTTTTTGCCTTTTTTAAGATATTTGCCTTTTCTACCTTTAAAAAAGTGATTATAGCATTTACATTTTTTTTTTTAAGATTAAAAAATATACACATGCCCATGCGGCTTATAGAAGCGGAGGGACCTCTTGCCAAATTGGTGTTGAAAAAATTCAAAGCCGTTTTCTCAGCTAACGTAGGCTTGAAGACAATAAGGGGTGTGGATAAAATTGTAAAGGGCGAGGAAAACGCCCTTATTCCTGATAATATGAACGTTTCAAACGTTCCATATTTAAATTGGGCTCCACTTGTATCAACTTACGTCGAGCGCACATTTAGTACATTCTAGGCTTTTCTTCGCGAAAATCGAATGAAAATGCTGCCAGAAAACTTCAAAATGCATCTTGTGGTTCAATGTTACTACAACTATACAGATTAAAGTTTTATGAGTTAGAAACTCGAAAGGATAAAATAGTCAGAGATACAAAGTACAAATTTTTCATATAATGAAACTAGTTCATAGTTTTTCTCTTTTTACTTGTAATATAAACATTTCTAAAAAAAATAACTCGAGACTGAGTCCCTGTGAATGCCGTTCAGGGCCTGTCTGTACGCTGTCGGGTCCAGAGGTTGCTTAATGAACCTCTGGACTTCGTCCGTCAGTTCATATACATGCCTCCTGACGTGCCTAGGCGAGGGCTCCTCTGCAAGCAGCTGTCTGTTTGGGTGGCCACTTCTGTGGCTCCCGATCAGGAACTGCTTGCAGAGCATTATGTTGTGCTCCTTAACTGGGAGCATTTGCGCCTCGCCGTGCAAGTGATGTTCAGGCGACATCAGGAGGCATCCCGTCGCTGTCCTAAGTGCCGTATTTTGTCCCGTCTGTAGCTTCGTCCACTGCGTCCTGCTAGTCCCTGGCGACCACACTGGCGCTGCGTAGTTCAAAACCGGCCGGCCTATTGCCTTGTATGTTGCCAGCAACGTTTCTTTGTCTTTGCCCCAAGTACTGCCGGCTAGCGACTTGAGGACCTTGTTGCGGCTCTGTACTTTATTGACAATAGCGGTTGAGTGCGCAGAGAAGGAGAGCAGGCTGTCGAAAGTTACTCCGAGTATTTTGGGGTTATTCACCGTCGGAATTGGTGTGTCATCGACGTGAATCCCCAGCGGTAGCCTGACCTCCTTCGTCCAGGTTGCGAACAGGGTCGCGGAGGATTTCGTAGGGGAGAGGGCTAGACACTTTGCAGTGAAGAAGCGAGAAAGTTCGGAGAGATAGCCGTTTACTTTCAAACACAGGTCATCAATTCCATTCCCAGTCGCCATGATCGAGCAGTCGTCGGCATAGGAGACAATCGAGACTCCCTCTGGTGGTTGAGGGAGCTTTGAAATATAAAAGTTAAACAGTAGTGGGGAAAGGACACCACCCTGAGGAACCCCCTGTTTTATTTTTCGCTGCTTACTCGTTTTGTCTCTAAATGTTACCGACGAATGTCGACCACTCAGATAATTTGCCGACCACCGTTTGAGCCTCTGTGGGAGAGAGGAGGCCTCTATATCTTCTAGCAGCGTGGAATGGCAGACGGTGTCAAACGCCTTTGACAAGTCCAACGCTACTAGAATCGTTCTCTCACAGGGACGGTTGCGGTTAAGGCCACGAGTTATCTGAGTGTTTATGGCGTTAAGTGCTGTTGTTGTACTGTGCACTTTACGGAAACCATGCTGATGCTTCGCTGGGGTCAGGTGGTTTGTGAAGTACGGGAGTAGCAAGGCCTCGAGTGTCTTCGCTACCGGGGAAAGGAGTGTAATCGGACGATACGAATCTCCTTTGTTGGCGGGTTTCCCCGGTTTGAGCAGTGGGACCACTCTCCCCACCTTCCAGGTGTCTGGGATGATGAGAGTGGCCATTGACAGGTTGAGGACCTCCGTT
>NW_023469463.1:0-5394 GCF_013731165.1 Rhagoletis pomonella | reverse complement strand
ATTCCAGACATATGGAAGATGGGGAGAGTGCTCCCACTGCTCAAACCGGGGAATCCAGCCAACAAAGGATAGTCTTATCGCCCGATAACCCTCCTTTCCCCGGTAGCGAAGACACTAGAGGCCTTGCTACTCCCGTATTTCACGAACCACCTGACCCCAGCGAAACATCAGTATGGGTTCCGTAAAGTGCATAGTACAACAACAGCACTTAACGCCATAAACACTCAGATAACTCGTGGCCTTAACCGAAACCGCCCCTGTGAAGAACAAAGCGTTCGACACTGTCAGTCATTCGACGCTGATAGAAGACAGAGGCCTCCTCTCTCCCACAGGGACTCAAACGGTGGTCGGCGAATTACCTGAGTGGTCGACATTCGTCAGTAATGTTCAGAGACAAAACCAGCAAGCCACGTAAAATTAAACCGGTGGTACCACAGGGTGGTGTCCTGTCTCCACTACTGTTTAATTATTACATTTCTAAGCTTCCTCAACCACCAGAGGGTGTCAATATTGTCTCTTTTGCTGACGATTGTTCGATCATGGCGTCTGGGAATGGAATTGATGACTTGTGCTCGAAAGTAAATGGTTATCTCACCGAACTTTCTCGCTTCTTTACTGCAAGGAGTCTTGCCCTATCCCCTGCGAAATCCTCGGCAACCCTATTCACCACCTGGACGAAGGAGGTCAGACTGCAACTCGGTATTCACGTTGATTGCGTAACAATACCGACGGTGAATAACCCGAAAATTCTCGAGTTACCTTCGACAGTCTGCTCTCCTTCTCGGCGCATACAACCGCAATTGCCAATAAAGTACAGATCCGAAACAATGTCCTCAAGTCGCTGGCCGCCAGCACTTGGGGCAAAGATAAAGAAACGTTGTTGGCAACATACAAGGCAATTGGCTGGCCGGTTCTAAACTATGCAGCGCTCGTGTGGTCGCCTGGGACTAGCAGGACGCAGTGGGTAAAGCTACAGACCTGCCAAAACACGGCACAACGAACAGCGACCGGATGCCTCCTGATGACGCCCCAACACCACCTACACGACGAGGCCCAGATGCTTCCAGTCAAAGAGCATAACATAATGATCTGCAAGCAGTTCCTTGTCGGTAGCCACAGACGTGGCCATCCCAGCAGACAGCTGCTTGCAGAAGAGCCCTCGCCAAGGCACGTCAGGAGGCATCTTTACGAACTGACGGACGAAGTCCAGAGGTTCATTAAACAACCTCTTCTTAGACTCCCGCCCTGTGAATGCCGTTCTGGGCACACAACCACCGGACGTGGACGGGACAGAACTTTGTCTGCCTCGGGAGACCCGCACCACAACAGCCCAACTTCGCTCTGGCTATTGCAGCAGGCTCAACTCATACCTAACCAGAATTAATGAGGATGTGCCCAACCAATGCCCGGCATGTGGAGAGTCGCCACATGACTCGGCACCTCTTCACATGCCCTGAGAACCCCACCCAGCTGACGCCCTTGTCCTTATGGACAGACCCTGTGGAAGTCGCACACTTCCTGGGTCTCCCCTTAGCTGAAACAGACGACAACGTTGACGGATGAACCGACCCCGAGCGGGGCTTAGTAACCGCTACAACAACAACAAAATACAGGCAAATGTTTTTGTTCAAAAGCTCTAAACTTGTTTGATAGGCCTTGAATTAAACAAAAAGTGTGATATAATTCATATGAAGAAAGTATTCTTCACAAAATATTTTTACTTATGAAAAGTCTACCAAAATATAGGAAAAGAGGAGTCGTCTTTAATAACTGCTCAGCAAATTGGACAAAGCGCTTTTGCAGGAATTTTATCAGCTTGCTTTTTTAAATGTGTTGAAAACATTGCTGGAAAACCTTAAATATTTGCATGGAACGATGTCGCAATAACCAGATGAAGTAATAAAACGGCTTTCTGGCTTTATTTTCTGACATTCGGCTGCCTTATAGTCACATTTTATAGGCAAATTTTCAAATAAGGCAGTAGCACCTGGTAAATTCCACTGTGGGTGGGATGCATGCAATAACACCATACACAATAATTCCTATTACTTGGATAACAAAAAGCAGTTTCAGAAATGAACTAGTGTTATTTTATTATTTTTCTTTTTTATAATGCCACCAGTGCTTAATTGCGAAAGGTGGGGAGTGGCGTGAGAGACGCGAGCGCGACGTCGAACGCGGGGCGGCGCGCGAACGTGGACCGCCGCGACGCCGGGCACTTTTAAAATTGTATACTTACAAAACCGTCCATTTAACTTGTTCGTGCACTACTTTTTGTCAAATGTAACTGGGTGACTACCTACATATGTGCACTATTTTGCTTTATTACTCAATTGTTAAGTTTAAAAGTTGGTCTTATTGCTCAACGAGAAATGAAATAAAGTAAATTTGTGTTATTTCACATTCAATTGGGAAATAACACAAATTTGCGTTATTGCCGTTTGTTTTATTTCAACCCCCCCTGTAAAAATTTCATAGCTGTATCGATTACCAGTATCTCACTAGACCCAAATAAGTATTCATACTTAGACTATGTTCAAACAGGCCAATTAGTTGAGGCAATTAAGCTTTAAATTGCGGCATTGAGTTTGGTGTTCACACACGCGTCAGCTGGGCAATTAGTGATAAGAAATCAGCTGCTGGATTACCTACAGTGATGGAAAAGTTGGTACAATCATACCTCTATTTAGTTTGAAAATACATTCGGTACAAACACACAATATCAAAATAAAAAATAGGGGTATACTTTTCTCGATATAGATATCCAGGGGGTGAGAGCATTACAATTCCGACTTTACTGTTTTTGGTACACCCTAATGTACATACATAAATACATACATATAGGCAGAGGTTCCTGCCTTCCTTCCAAGTTGGGCCTTCTAATTTTGCTTCACGCAGGTAATTTAAAATAAAAAAGTTTTAAATTATTTAATAACCCATAAGAATTTGTTTTTGTAAGTTACTCTTACCAAAACTTTTTTCGATGAAAGAAGTCCACGTAGCACAAATGTCCTTTCTAGTTAGGTGGTTAGAATGACGGTATTGTATGTATACACTTCATCGGCTTTTCTGAAGATTGAAGTAACTTATGTATTTATCTGAACAAAATTTTTTCGACAAATGATGCGACATATGAACTGTTTTTCATTTTAGCTAGGTAGCTTTTTAAATTGTAATGCAAAACATTTTAGTTTTTAATATTTTTCATACTTAATTGACTGAAAATAAATTAACGTTTTTATTTGAAAAGTGTATAGTTTTATTTTACTTGTTGAAAATTATATCGCACTACAATTCGTTGGGAAAATATTCTAAAATGTTTTATTTTAGTTTTGAAAATACACATTTTCGGCGTTATTTCTTTAATTTCGTTTGTTCTCCTCAGTAAAAAAAGTTAAAATATTATATTTTCTTTTGCGAATGATCCGTTTTAAAGTCGTAAATACAAATACTGTATTTTTCATTTTGTATGAAGTAAAATTATAACAAAAAATTTTATTTACAATTTCTTTAAAAAACTTGCGTTTTACCTGTATCATTTTCTCTGTGTAGGTGTGATCGTCCTTAAGTTATTTGTTTTTGTTATTTATGGCCTTATAACAATTACATTCAACAATTTTATTGAGCTTGAGACCGTTTTTAATGAAAACCATTGTGGAAAAAACTACAATAATGGTAGAAGTGATAGCTATTTCGGAGATCACAACATCTCATCAGACTTCTTCAGTGGGATTCGATCCAACAACCCCAGCTGACTCAGCCAGTGGCCTACCCATTGCACTAAGTTCGCCTTATAAACTGTTGTTGCTTTTTCCACTTTTTCATTTGAGCCAACTACAATCAAGCGCAGCTATTCCGCTGCAATTCACACTTGAGCATGTGGTTGTTATTTTTTGTTAATAATTCTATTTTGAGAATGTTTATGTTTTTAGGTGTGCTCGTCCTTAAGTTATTTGTTTTTGTTGTAATGGCCTTATAACAATTATATTCAACAATTTTATTGAGCTTGAGACCGTTTTTAATGAAAACCATTGTGAGAAACAACAATAATTTATAAAAATTGTAGAAGTAAAGCTATTTCGGAGCTCACCACATCCCCTCATCAGACTTCTTCAGTGGGATTCGATCCATCGATCCACTGCTGCCTTGCTGACATAGTTTCAAGTAGGTGGTGTTGAAAGTTGTTAGAAATTCTTTGCAAATGTTTACCACAATCGAATTTTCCTTTCACAATGTTGGTTAAGAATAATTCAACAGTAAAGCATGCCCCACCGGCTACGGGTGGGAGATATCGTCAGCCGTGAATTTACAGGGCTGATGTGCTTTGTTTGTTTGTTGCGATGGACACAGTGGAGAAGGCGGAACGTGCGGACTCGGCGTGGGCCGAAAATCCGCTTTTTTAGAATTTTGATTGGTAATATCAAAAATATGGTTCATTATGGTCTAAAATAAATCGGTGTGAAATGTGAAAATTTTTGGTCAATAGCCTAGGCTCGCCCATGTCCACCAAAGTTCAAGTACTAAATTTTTTTTTGTTTTAGCTAACTTCAATTCTCTACAAATAAAGGTCCATATACCCAATTCTGTAGGACTAATACTTTCGAAGATTATTGAAATTTTAGTAAAACAATGTATTAATTAATTAATTAATTAATTTTTATTTTTTGAGCATAGTGAACTTTGAAGGACTTGGGCGAGCCTAGGATATTGCGGATTTTCGGCCAATTCTTATTTTCATTTTAATTTTTTTTAATTTTGTTTGTTTTTAATTTTTCTCTCAAATATTATGTCATCCTTGGCATTTTATTAAAATAAATATGAGCCAAATCGGTCCTTAAACTCGATTATTTAAAAATATCTTGACTCCAACAACTGTTAGCTAGTCCAAATAAACTTGTAAATCTCTAAAACATACTCGGAGCATAACACCCAAATTTCATTGCAATCGGATGCACCACACAGAAGTGCATTGGAAAAATGTTTACGGTTGCTAATAATTCATGTTCTCACACATTTTTATACAATAGTATGGGTGTCACCATTGTCCTCTGAAACACATCTTGGGCGCTGTAGTATATCGTGAGCGTTAACCCTTTCAGTACAATTGTCCAATATATTGGATAAACTTTTTTGTACTTAAAGCCCTTTTTTCTTAAATATCAGTTTTGTTTTTAAAATAATAGTTGTTTTGAGAAAAGTATATTATTCTTATTTACCACATTTCTTTTACTGCATTTTCGGGATGCAGCTGACCGTGTTTTTTCACAAAAGTTAAGTGTCACAAAAGTCGATATTTTGTAGTGTAACATATATGAATAAATTAACTATTTTTCGGTAGAATTGAGATCCGAAAAAATGCTAAATGTTATTCTCAGTTTTGAAATATATTTCGCA
>NW_023469462.1:0-5394 GCF_013731165.1 Rhagoletis pomonella | reverse complement strand
AAAAAACTTTTTAATATACCACGCTTTTATAAATGGAGTAAAAAGATGAAAATAATATTTCTCAGTCCCATAGAATTTGTTTTGATAACTTTTGATTTTGAAATTTTAGCAAAAGTCATTATAAACAATTTATGAGATTGAAAACGAAAAACGTGGAGCGCGTGGTACATATATTAAAAAGTTTTTTTTTATTTTATTTGTTTTCTACTTTTTAGTCTTGTCTGTATAAAATTTTGCAATAGATATTAAAATAATTCAACGATATTAACCCTTTCGACCCGGCTTTCGAATAGCAATGCTAAAATAAAATTTTTTATTGGAGCCAGTTACTTAGGCAATATATAAACTATTACTGAATTAAGATCTGAAAAACAATAAAAGGGTGGCTCGGGGGGTGGTGGTACACCATTGTACCATCCGGGATGTTATGTGGTACAAATAAGTACCAATCGTCCAGTAAAACACAGTATATCAAAAATAAATAATAGGTACAATGATATAAATATAACAAAAAGTACTTCATATTTTATTGATTTCTTATACAGATTAGTGAAGAAGAAGAGGAAGGTTATAATGAAAAATGTGCTATACATATAATTCACATATGATATGGTGCAAAGCACATTTTGCAAATCGGAACTTGGCATTCCTTACAGATGGTCTTAGTGCGTCTCTGTTTGTTTTGAGCACTGCAACTGGTACAACGACGTCGGGTAGTTCCTTCAACAGGAAGATGCATTGCCTTGTGATTGAGAGTTAGTGGTGCGCGGCCTGGTTTTATTGATCGACGAACAGCTGTGGTTTGTAAGCCTTCCTGGATCAATGCCTCAGCTAAAGTAACTAAAAATGATTTGAATGGAATCTTGTTTCGGTTCAGGTCATTATAAATGACCCATGCGTTCGACGCTACTTCCTCGACAGCCTCACTCACTATGTCGTCTGCTAAATCTTCGTTATCGCTGGAACCAGAAGCACCACTTTGTACAGTCCTTCAGAGCTTTCTTCTTCTGCGGAACCTTCGTTACCGCTGGAGCTAGAGACACCACTTGGTACCAATTCATCAGAGCCTATTCTTCTTAAATTCGGTTAGTAATTTCTTTGTTAATTTTTTTTTGTTAAAAAAAGGGGTATTTTTTCCTTTTAAATGAGTTTTCTCAAATTTTTATATACGAAGTATACAAATACGCATATCAGAAGAAAGAAGATTTAATTGCGTTTACAACTATATCAATTTTTAAAAAATCGGTTAGTAATTTGTTTGTTAAAAAATTTTTTTTATATAAAAAGGTATTTTTTCCTTTTAAATGTTTTTTTCTCAAATTTTTACATACAAAGTATACAAATATGCATATCAGAAGAAAAGAAGGGCGTCTATAATAAAAAATAATTTTTTACCAAAGACCCTAACTGGAACTGCTACCTTCGAAAAACGGAGAAATTACCTTTTTACCTATGACTCAATCTCTTAAAAAAAAAAATGGTCCAATATCCACCGGAGTGCTGTACAGTGTAATGATTCTAGTATCTTCATTTATGTATATTGTAACTATCAATATCTTATAAAGAGAAGTGTAGTTTTTTTTATCTAAAACTAATAATGTTAGAAGGACGAAATTCGAGGATGTGGTAGCTAACATATTAGTCCTTGACATATATTTTTTTCAAAAATAAATATGGGAAATTCAAGGATAAAGTTTTAAAAGGACATTTGCAACATTTATCGTGCTGGTGCAACAATAAATTTATTTATTTATTTTTTTAATTCTACAGAACTTTTCCTTTTAACTTATACTCATATTGTTACTCCACATGCACCAAATCTTTTAAATAATTTTTTTATTCAATCATATCCTGGAAATTTCAAAGTCTTTTAAAAAAAATGCTGACGTCAGAGAGAAAAATTAAAAACGCAGTTATACTATATTTGGCTCCTAGTGAATGTATTGATTTTTTCGTGTATTTTAAAAATTTTTGGTTATTGTCGCACGGTGTAATCACCAAAATCGAAAATTCCCGATTGCCATAAAATATGGTCGAATTTAAAAGATGAAACTTTAAAGACTTTATCATTCCTTCGGAAATATTATCAAAAAGGTCAACCGAATTAAAAGTAAATACGTAGATTTTCTAAATCAAATCGCCTTTTTTTCATATCAATTTTGAATATAACTGTTTAGAGGAAATAATATGATTTTTTTCAGTCCCGCAAATCACGCGGATCCACGGGATTGATGACCTCGATCCCGCAAGCTTGCGGGACTGCGATTTTTATGCGGGATTGGATTCCCTACACAACAGCAAGTTCATGCCACCAAAATCGATGTCGTATGCATAAAGCTGCCTTTACATGAGGCAATTTTTTGACAGGCGATAATCGCCTTCAAAAGTTGACCTGCTGTCTACTTTTTTGAATCACCATTTACACGAGTGATTTTTCTTAAGCAATGTTGAATCGCCTAGAAAATCGCCTCATGTAAATCTAGCTTAAGATTTCTACTGGGTATTGACTACTACTGTAGCTGGTCAGGTGCTATGCTATGTGATGGTTATTCGCATATATGTACATCCATACGCACGATGCAGAAAATGAAGGTGGCGCCATTCGCGGACCGCTAACCCTCTCTTCGTCGAGTTGACAGCATCCACCCATTCGCTGACGTCACACAATACTTTTGTTTACATTCATTGTTCCCTACTTGGTGCTTTTCGCACCAAATTTAGTGGGTATTCAAAACTCGAAAATTTTTGAGTTTGGTGCTTGGTCCGTTATTGGTGCTTTTGTTTTTAGTTTGAAGACACCAAAATTTGAAAATCTTAAAAAAATGGAATCAAAATTTATTGCAATCGTAGTGGGGGGAGGGTGAAATAACACAAACGGCAATAACGCAAAATTTGCTTTTTTCACTTTTAAATGGGAAATAAAAAGGTTGGAAATAAAACAAATTTTGCTTTATTTCCCATAGCTTATTTATACTATTTGTAACAAAAACAGTTTACTGGAAGAAGAAAAAAGAACTTTGTTTATTCCAAAAATAACACAAACGGCAATAACGCAAATTTGTGTTATTTCCCAATTGAATGTGAAATAACACAAATTTGCTTTATTTCATTTCTCGTTGAGCAATAAGACCAACTTTTAAACTTAACAATTTGAGTAATAAAGCAAAATAGTGCACATATGTAAGTAGTCACCCAGTTAAGTTAAACAAGTTAAATGTTAAGAATACAATTTTGAAAGTGCCCGGCGTCGCGGCGATCCGCGTTCGCGCGCCGCCCCGCGCCGCGCCGCGTTCGACGTCGCGCTCGCGTTCCCGCCCCGCTCCCCTGCTTTCGCAATTATGCACTGCTGGCATTATGACCGTTTAGAAAAAATAATAATAATAAAATGATACTAGTTCACTTCTGAAACTGCTTTTTAATGTCGAAGTAGTGAAGTTATAAAACAGCTTTTTCGCTTTATTTTCTGTCATTCCGCTGCCTTATAGTCAAATTTTAAAGGCAATTTTTCAAATAAGGCAGTGTCAAAATCTTTCTTCTCGCTCTAATTACTTCGCCTGGTATAATTCCGTCATTGTATGGAACAAACGAAAGTTCCGTTCCTGTTCGCAGCATACAACACAGAGAATATTTGGGGTGTTCACAGTTCGTTCCAAATAGTGTCTGAAAATGTAGACGTCTACATTTTAAGACGTTTTCTAACCGTAAAATCTGTGGTGTTGTTGTTTCCCATACAAAATTGGAAAACGACGCCGTCTACATTTTGTCACACTCAAAGGTATGTTTTTTACGCGTCTAGTTTTTGCAACCTCGCAGCAGGGTTGCATTATGGCAATACTAATCACGTTTTTTTTTATTTATTGGGCACGTTTTTTGTATTTGCATTTAATTTGAGCGCAATTTCTGATGAAAAGAAACAAATCAAGGAAAAGAAATAACAAATATTAGGAATTGGTAATTAAGTTAAATAATTACAATTTTTCAGAAACAAAATCGAAAGGCGATATATAAAAAATGCACGCAAAGAGGAAATGTCTGGCAACACCAGCAAAGTTTTGAGACGATTTTGCGACGACTGCTAGAAAGGGGTGCTCACAGTTTGATGCTAAAGATGTCTCAAAATGTAGACGTCTACATTTTCAGACATAATTTGGAACGAACTGTGTACACCCGAATTGTTTTGAGTTTTATCTTCAGTTAAAATTTCTGCACTATCATCACTTGTTTCACCATATCCGAAATGTGGATTTCGTTTACGAAGACGAAGCGAACATCCGTTACGAAGTAGTGATGTAAAAATATGTAAAATTTTACCTACTCTCAGACTTCTAAATTTGAACAGCTTTCTCGCTTTATTTTCTGACATTCGGCTGTCTTACAGTCACATTTTATAGGAATGTTTTCAAATAAGGCGGTGTCAAAATATTTCATCTCACTCTAATATTACTTCACCTGGTAAAACCCCATCATGGGTGGGGTGCATGCAATAACCACCATACGCAATAATTCCTATTACTTGGACATTTCACTTCAAAAATTTCACTTTCACTTCAAAAAAACCCCTAAATCATTCTTCTTGCCAAGGCGAATTAATATAAGGTGATAGCAGGAGTACAAAAACAAAAATTTACATGTATTTTGTTTTTGCTTGGGCGGCATAAACTGTCAAAATCTGTAAGAGTGTGTGTGGATATTCAAACAAAATTTTTCAATTTGATATCAGAAGCCGTGCGGCGAAACACATACACAAAATCAGCTGAGCTAGTAACACCACCTTATATAAATTCGCCTTGCTTCTTGCATTCATTTCAATCAATGGAGATCCAAAAACAAGCACAATAAAGAGTAAATCAGTCAGTTCGTTGTCACTCGAAAAAATCATAATTGTTTTTTTATGACTTTGTGAAGTTTTCGAATAGAATGTTCATATTAGAGGCAATGGACATTGGAATCAAATACAAGATATCTGTGAAGTTCCAAGAGCTTAAAACGAAATTAAAATAAAAAACTTTTTAATATACCACGCTTTTATAAATGGAGTAAAAAGATGAAAATAATATTTCTCAGTCCCATAGAATTTGTTTTGATAACTTTTGATTTTGAAATTTTAGCAAAAGTCATTATAAACAATTTATGAGATTGAAAACGAAAAACGTGGAGCGCGTGGTACATATATTAAAAAGTTTTTTTTTATTTTATTTGTTTTCTACTTTTTAGTCTTGTCTGTATAAAATTTTGCAATAGATATTAAAATAATTCAACGATATTAACCCTTTCGACCCGGCTTTCGAATAGCAATGCTAAAATAAAATTTTTTATTGGAGCCAGTTACTTAGGCAATATATAAACTATTACTGAATTAAGATCTGAAAAACAATAAAAGGGTGGCTCGGGGGG
>NW_023469461.1:0-5394 GCF_013731165.1 Rhagoletis pomonella | reverse complement strand
CTGAGCATTATTTAGGGGTGGCTCGCAAGCATGAATATGTTCCGCTCTTAAACCAAATCGTGGTAACTATGAGTAAACCATGTGTTGAAAGAAAGCTTATCTGTATTAGCAGAGCTTAATGACATCATTTTATGAACCATACGTTAAGTTGAACGGAATTTGTAGAAATATGCTTCAAAAAAATATTTATTAGTATTTACCAAACCCTTCAACTAAATTAACGATTAACAACCTAGATGAATATTAGAAGTTTTAATATATTTAGTTATAATTACCAACCCATGGTAATAGTTCCCAATCCTTGGTAACAGTTCCCAAATATTGTCAAAATTCGGGAACTAAATATCTTTGGTTGTCGAAACTTTTTCTCAGTGTGTGTGCATAGTTATTTAAAAATATAAAGTTTGATGTCAACCGAGGTTTCTCAGTGAATATATAATTCATGTGAATTATAATTTGAAAGTATCTATTTAGCCGAGGAAAAAGCAAAGCAGTATACTTAAACCAGCACTTCCAGCAGATATCGACCTGGGTTTTCGCACGACTGTTCCTGTTTCATCGTTTCTTTTTAGGAAATTCTTACCACCATATACATATGTATTATTTATACTAATTGAAAACTTGTATCAACCAAAGCATTGTTTATATTTGCTCCACAATGATATTATTCAACTAACAATATTGTCCACTCAAGGTAGTCGTTTTGTAATTATTAACAAATATACATTTGTATCAACTAGAAGTCTCAAGTAAATTGCAGACTTTCGTGAACTAGATATTTATTTCGCTATATCCAACTAGGCCACTTGGTCACTATAACCAAACCTTGGTAATTATAACTAAACCTTTTTCTGAGTGTATAACGGTAACGCTGACTTCGACTGCGCCACATTTTGAAAGAGAATCGGAGGATAACATTCCAAAACGTCAAAATATGGTGAATTCCAAAACGTGAAAATACAAAGCTTCAGTCTCTTTCATTTCTATACCTCAGTAGATTGGAATGCCTAATGTGCGCAACCACGGTTAGATGAAAATTCCGACTTTACTTTTTCACATGCATTTTTGGGCCATCCTAGTGTAAATACATATGCAGTACACTTAACGCTCGTATTTATACATATTTTGCAGTATTATACTTTATTTGGATCCCAAATAAGATAAAAATACTTTTTTTGATACCTAAATTTTTTAATGCACAGAAGTAGGAGAAATTTATCGGTCGCTGATACAAAAAGATATAAGCTATCAGCGAATTGATCGTAGAAAAACGATATAAAAATGCATATACATATGTATGTAAATAGTCATGGGCAAAAATAGGGACACGGCATTTTGGCCAGTTTTAACTATTCTTCTTTGTTGGTTTCATGTTTATTAATTTTATATTAAGGTCTGGTTAATTATATTATACTCAAACACCATATAAATCCTATTTTTAAACTCTGTACAAAAATTTAAAAAATTTTACAACATAATTTAATTAAATATTTTTTTTTGAATTTTGAGTGTGCAGTTTTGTAGCCTATTAAATTCTAGTAAAGTGCAAGTTTCAAGAGGCTAAGAATTCGCCAAGATATTTTGACCGTGAAAAAGGACGCATAAACATAGTTGATGGCAAAGAAAGTCCCGTAAACTTATTTACGCGGTCAACTATGTATGGGGTGCAACAGTATGTAAATTCCCCAAAGAGTTTTTGGGAATGATGCTGAGTTGCCAGTAAGGCATCCAATCCCGGACCATTTTGTGAATCCCGGGATTTCGGGATCTTAAATTGGTAATCCTGAGATCCCGGCACATTGCGGATATTATTACCATTAATTAAAATATGCTAACAAACTAGTTTTGTAGTCTTTCTTTAGTGCGTATACTAGAAATGAAAATAAATTTGTGTTTTTAAGCAAAGATATATAAATGTCTTTATTTTATATCAGTTTAAAAATCTAATTACAAACTGATTAAACTAAACACCATGGAATTCAAATTCATTCATATTGCAGTAGCAGTCATTTTTACAAAAAGTAAAAAATAAGACATCATTTTTACACTTACATATAGTATTTATACATATACATATGTATATATGTATTAATATTAGTGTGCCACAACATATGTGTATATACTTATGTATATATACAAGTCGGACGGATTTCGTAAAAAAGATGATGTCATGTCTCCGACTCGCTTCAAACTTTTTTATGGGTTCTATACATGAAATAAGCTAACACGTACTCGAGGAATCGATTTTCTTTTTTTCTTCGGAGATATGACCTGTCAAAGTTCGATTTTTTTCGTGATTCTGACCATTCATGTACTTCTTCAAATCGTTATATCTCGGGCTCTACTCATCGTAGAGACTTAATCTTATCGTCGTTTTGAAGATAAGGAAACGGGCTTATGACTGTCCTGAAGTTAACTTAACAGTTGAACTTTTTTAAGTTGATTTGTATAGTAAAGACAAGTTAATTTGGGATTAAAATTTACACCATCGTAATCCTTGTTTAATTCTCTTTCAAAAACTTGTTCCAAGAAATGGGAGTTTTTCAAGAACTATTTAAATTTTTTTTTTTATGACGAAGTGGTTTATTTTGTGAGAGTCAACAATGAAGTCTCTACGATGAACAGAACCCGAGATATAACAATTTGAAGAAGTACATGATTATTTAGTCAGAATCACGAGAAAATAAAAAATTTTACAGATCATATATCCGAAGAAAAGGGAAAAATGTGAAGCCAATCGAAATTCTGACACCAAATTTGGTTTCCGATATGAAAAAGAATGCCTCATATATATGTTATATATATTATAACATAGAATAATATTAGTGTCAGAATTGTAATATATTATTTGATTATTTGTGGGGTTGCATTTTATAATTCTTTTATGCCATTACAGTGTCTGAATATCGTTTTATTTTAATTTGGTAGTAAATTAAATTATATCCCGGGATCCCGAGGGTTTGATCCCGGGATTTCGGGAATCCAAAAAGGGATCAGTACACACGAGATTTGGGATTCCGAATCCCGGTACTAGATGCCTTAGTTGCCAGTCTTTGGCCAGGTATAAAGCCGAAGTTTTTCTTAAACTTATTTTTTCGTCAAATTTTTTTACGCGTCTTTTCTCGCCGATAAAACTATATGTATTACCTAAATCTGCATTGCCGCATCTGTCTATTGGATGCGCTACTATGGCACATACATATCGTCGTTTAAAGTACCAAACCACGTATCGTCATTCTGCAAAACCGCGTAACTGACATTTGCTGCCAAAAATTGGATTTGCTCACACAAGCTCTTGGCTCAATCCTTACCCATTCGTCCTGAAATATACTAGCCACACATGCGATTGCTTTATAAAAAAGAGAACCATTTTGAAATAAGAGTGTTTTTACTGTCTAGAAAATAATTTATGCAACCCCAAATACGCGGGTTTGCATTCTGTTGATACGCGGTTTCGTACTTTTAACGACGATATGTACTTATGTACACACATTTACACATGTGCTTATATACACAAATCCCACAGCGCGTCCGTGTTTTTCCTCGAATTTTTGTACATACATACTTATTAAACTCCTGCGCAATTCCATTTTAACGGCCTAACAAGACATCCGATCGCCGCGCAAATACTTTCCCTCCTTTACCCTCATCGGTCGGGTCAAGTGTGAGTAAGCATAAACCAGTTTCTGCAAGCGTGCGTAAACTACCGATCAATAGCAAGACGCCTAGAGTATTTACTTTGCCTTCCGCAACTACTGCGAGTAAAAGGTATTTGACAGTACCCTGCAAAAATCGTTGGACCATGTAGTCCATTTGTGGTATATTGGAGTACTTACAAAAGTGTTCCTCTGTCATGCTGTAGAGGACCAACTCGTGTCTCTGCGTCAGCTTATTGTTTGTTACCCGATAACTGCTCGTGTTTTAACGAAATGTGATTGAAGTTGAGCATTTGAAAGCACATTTGCATGTCGGGCTGTAGCTGAACGTGTAGAGATGCTCGCTGTTAGTTGTGAGCTCCCAGCATGTTCGGGCTCAAATGCCGTCAGAGGCAACATGTAATTTTTAATTTTTGTCTTGGTTTTTATTAATTTCGAAAAAGCATATGAGAAGTGAAGAACAAAAGCGTGTACAAACGAAAAAATATAACAACAATACCATTGTTAATATGTTGGAGTAGTTTTGTGCTACTCTGATGTAATGCAGGGATGGAGTATATGGTCCTGCCCTAGGACATCGCAATGTTAATTGGACCATATTTTTTATATGAATTGTGGTTAATTTTGGAGTATTCCTTGGTCCTTAGGGAGTACTCTTTACACGTATGCATGGAGTAGTCGCGATTTTTGCAGGGGAGTACTCTACTGGTAGTACTTGAGTATTTTCGAAGAAAACATACTTTTGTGGTATCTGAATAAAACTATGGACAGGAATGTAGTGGAGCGATGAAGAGAGCGACGAGCAAAACGTACTTTCAACTAAAATGCTAAGTACATATGCATGTATGTGCATAGATACGTATGTGCATAGATACGTTTGTGCATAGATACATATATACATAAGTGTCCGCATATATTTTTTCTCGTCACTTGCTCTGTCGCTTCACTGCAGCAAAACCAAGTTGTGGGGAAAACCCTGACGATATGCGTACAATTGAAACCATGGGCTTGAAGCAGGGACCGCAAATAACGATTATCCTTTGAAATTTCAACTCAGAAAATCACGCGGAAAGAGGAAAGCTGCGTGCATAAGGAGTAATAAAGGAGTATTTCTTATTACTCGCAGTACCTTCAGCGGCACTGATTTTTATTTTTTAATTTTTACTTATAAAAATCAAGTTTAATCATTATATTTTGAGTTTTATTTTTTACTCAGAAAATAATCGTTATGTTTTGAGTTTTATTTTTTGCTCGGAAAATAATGGTTACGTTTTAAGTTTTATTATTTGCTCGGGAATTAATGATTACGTTTTAAGTTTTATTTTTTGCTCGGAAAATAATCGTTATGCTCAGAATATTAAACTTAATTTTGTCGTATGCGTATGCGCATGCGCGAATAGACAGGGGGCGGCTGCATTGAACCTTTAACGCCACTGCGGAGTGGGTAATGAAAATACAGATACCAGAGCAGAAACAAAGAGAACCACATTTCTAAAGAAAAAGTGCATAAAAGCGCATATGCATACGCAAAAATTAAGTTTTATTTTCTGAGCAAAAAATAAAACTCAAGAAATAACGATTATTTTCCGAGCAAAAAATAAAACTTAAAACGTAACGATTATTTTCCGAGCAAAAAATAAAACTTAAAACGTAACCATTATTTTCGGAGCAAAAAATAAAACTTAAAACGCAACCATTATTTTCCGAGCAAAAAATAAAACTTAAAACGTAACCATTA
>NW_023469460.1:0-5395 GCF_013731165.1 Rhagoletis pomonella | reverse complement strand
TTGAGCATTTCTATTATCGGTTTTTGACGTATGTATGTTTCTTGGTTGTAAACCAATTTAAAACCTTTATTTTAAACATAATTATAAATTTTAATGCAACCTTTAAATATAAAGTGAGCTTTAAAGTGACAGGTTACTTGAGAAAAAAGGTCCCCTCAGAGTAACAGCGTTACACTTTTTTGCTTTTTGGAGTTTTTATTATTTTAAAGTTAGGTACAAATAACGTAACTTTGGATTAGCGTTTTCCACTTACATATGTAGATTGGCTATCTTCGCTTGGCTAGTTTCACTAAAAGTTTAGTGATGCTGAGTTTTTTCTAAAGTTTTAGTGATAATGCAATTTGTTTTTCACTATCACTAAACCTTCAGTGATAGTAAAAATATTTTTTCACTATCACTAAATTTTCAGTGATAATGAATTCTGCATTTTAACTATTACTGAATAAACAATGATAGTGCGATTCAGTGGTAGTGCAAAAATGCCCAACCCTGCTATGCGAATGACGATTTTGAAGTCCCCATCAAAATTTATAGCGAATATACAGGAAAACTTAAGACCTAATTTCTTCAGTAGCCTTCGAAATTACACCGAAGAAGGAAACTCAATTTTCATTTATAAAAAGCATGCATAGGTATGTGTACATGAGATGTTATTCCTCTCTCCTCACTGACTGATATGTTAAACATATACCGATTCAGACCGTAAAAATGCTTTTCGATTATATTGTTCTGAGAGTCTCTTGGAAGGTTAAAAACTAAATTACCAACAACTATATACACTCCCCTTTCTTTTATATGGAGAAAACAGCAACACCTTCTTTTAACTTTAGACATTTAAACAGGTGGCTACCCTCTTTAAAATTTTTATCGAAATAAAGCCCTCTTGATCATCTTTTATTTGACATGATATCATTTTTTAATGTTAATTTTTACTTATTGATTAAATTTAACTTGATTTTTTAAAACAATGACAACCTTCTTTAAAAAAAATTCGAAACAAAGCCTTCCCATACGTCGCATATTGTTATCTTTATTGAACTAATGGAAAAATTTTGTTTGACAGGTGTCCACATTCTCCAAAATATTTTCAAAATAAAGCTTTGTGCATTCATTTGCATCCATGTTGTAAAACTTCGTTTAACTTATTAATAAAAATGAATTTAAATTTTTAAATAGCTAGCACTCTCCTTAATAATATATTCTTACTATATAAAACTTTTTTAAATCTCATTCGTTTGGCTTCCATACTGTAAAATGTTGTGAAACTCTTATAAAACGGAATTTAACTATTGGAACCCTCTTCAGAAAATACGCTTTATGTTAATCCAGGTGATAAGCCATCTCTATGCCAAATTTTATCCAAAGAAAAAAACAAATATCCACTTACAAACCTTCACATATATAACAATTAAATTTATTGGTTTTGTTATTTTATGGCCTTATAACAATTATATTCAACAATTTTTATTGAGCTTGAGGCCGTTTTTAATGAAAAAACCAAAAACCACATGATCAAGTTTAAATAGTGCTGGACTACCTGCGCTTGATTGTAGTTGGCTTAACAAATAGTGGAAAACAGTAGCAAGAATTCACAAGACGAACTTAGCACAGTGCGTAGGCAACTGGCTGAGTTAGTGGCATCGTCGGCTCGAATCCTACTGAAAGAAGTCTGATGAGGAAATGTGGTGATTCCCGAAATAGCTATCACTTCTACCATTTTTTCAAATTATTGTTGCTTTTCCACAATAAGGGTTTTCATTAAAAACGGCTTCAAGCTCAATAAAAATTGTTGAATGTAATTAAATTTATTTTTAATTCCTAAGGTGGTGACAACCCTCGTCCTAAAAATTTTTGGAATAGATGCAGCATTCTTAAAACCTATCTCGTTCGATACGTATGTATGTATATTAGAACATTATATTTAACTTGGTAAATAATTTGATTAAGACTTCTCCTACATTGTTGTGAAAATTTACTGACTTAAATTAATCGATTTACAACTTTTAACAGTAAAAAGTAGTTTGACACTCAGATTGTTGTAATAATATGGTGGTAACTCTGTTCAAGAAATAGAGTGTATCCTAACCCAGGCTATAATTTATCTTTGCGTCAAATTTTACTGAAATCCTTTCAGGTGTTTCGGTTGTAAGAGCAACAAACATACTTACGCACTAACAAACTTTGGCATTTAAAATAGTAGTAGTATATAGGTGCATTCAGGTGGTCCAAATTTTTTCCCCGAAATAGGGTTCGGGACACCTTCCAAAATGTTTCCTCTTGAGGTGCTAGCATAGAGCTTCCAGACGTCCTGGTTTTCGAGGATTTGTCCTGGTTTTAGTCAATTGTCCTGGTGTCCTAGTCCATCCCTAAATTGTACGGGGGTTTTAATGAAGATCAATGCGGAAAAGGTTAAGATTTCTGTTATTTGAAATCAAAAATCGATAACGAAAAGAAGTTTTTTCTAACATGTTGAACAATATCTGGTGGGTTTATCTTCTTTCTGTTTAGTTTATTTTGTTAAAATCTTACTTTTTTATCTTAAGGCGAATCGCAAAAAAAGTGGAAATTCCTGAACAGGAACGCGGCTGAAGGGTCTTACAAACTACCCAGTAGATAATTTCAGTAATTAAAATCTCTTCTAAAAGACCTTTTTGAAGTACATTCCATTTTCCTTTATTTTTTGTATGGAGTGGTAAAAATTTAAGGGCCTCCTGCTTTCGCTATCCAAAGAAGAGCTTTCAGAAGGTCTTTTGTAGGACGTACTTCAGACGGTCTT
This sequence comes from Rhagoletis pomonella, assembly GCF_013731165.1. NCBI lineage: Eukaryota > Metazoa > Arthropoda > Insecta > Diptera > Tephritidae > Rhagoletis > Rhagoletis pomonella. The sequence goes on along the minus strand of NW_023469460.1, from coordinate 2,619 downwards.
TGGAGAAGCACTTTTAAAGCTGTTCTTTTAATTCATAAAAATGGTAGTTCTTTAATGAATTTATTTATTTAAGGATCATCCTTACTAATATTATAAATGCGAAACTAAGTTCGTTGGTTTGTTACGCTTTCACGCTTTAACTACCCAATCGATTACATCGTGCCACAGTCAATTTTATACACGAAAAAATCAATATAGTCACAAAACTGTGGGCCAAATATAGTAAAACTGTGTTTTTAGTTTTTCTCTCTGGCGTCAGGTTTTTTTTTAAAAGGTCTTTGAAATTTCTAGAATATGATTGAATAAAAAAATTATTCGAAAGATTCGGTGCATTGTAGAATAACAAGATGGGTATTAGTTAAAAGGAAAAATTCTGTAAATCAGAAAAATATTTGATTTTTGGGTGTGCCAGAACGAATAAGTATTGAAAATGTCCTTTTAAAACAGAGCTGTGCAGCTTCGACAGAGAATTTTTGTAGTGTGCGTGCAATTGATGTCACTGTGTGCGTGCGAACAAGTCGTGCGGTTGAATGAAGCTTTCGCAGCCTTCTAAAGCAGAGCGTGTGTGCATACGCGAATATGCCCGCCGGGCAGGCGCCGCCCAGGGCTGTTTTAAAGCTTTATCATTGAATATCCTTGAAAATTTCCACTATTTTTGAAAAAAAATATATGTCAAGGACTAATATGTTAACTTCCACATCCTCGAATTTCGTCCTTCTAACTTTATTATTTTTAGACAAAAAAATTTACACTTCTCTTAATAAGACATTGATAGATACAATATACATAAATGAAGATATTGCAATCATTATTATGGAACCATGTATGCGCTCTAAAAGATCAAACTGAACGTATGATGTACGGTTTAAGTACTTTAAATGTTTTGTATACAAGGGCGGAGCCAGCCTTTCACTTAGGGGGCAGAAGTTTATATAGAGGGAAAAAATGCTTTTAATTAAATTAATTTTTTTTGTGTATATAAATAGAAATTTTTGGGTTTAAGAAAGTATAAGTTTTCTGGTATCCTTTACAACGATACCAATTTTTTAAAAATCGGTTTGTAATTTTTTTGTTTAAAATATTTTATTGAAAAGGGTATTTTTTGATTTTAAATGTTTTTTCTCAAACTTTTATATACGAAGTATACAAATATGCATACCAGTGGCGTAGCCAGGGGGCGGATATGGGAGGATAGATCCCCCCTTCGTCATTGAACTACAATTATTTACTTTTGAATTAATAACACAATACTATTTTATCCTTCTGATTTAAATTTTTTTTTTTTTTCAGACGGATGATAAATTAAAATTGCAGTATGGTAGATTTGCAAATTTTATATTTAAAAATTTAATATTGCAAGTTTTGAAACAGTAATTTTTACATAGCTAGCTTTTTTTAGCTTTTCGCGTTCTCTCCTCTAGGAAGATTGGTTTGCTTCTTTTTTGCGACCTCTTCCACTAGGCACCAAAACTACCACGTTTTGTTGCAGTTTTCTAAGTTCATACGAAGAGGAGACATTTGAAAGTATATAAATAAGTATTATAGCGACTTTTGCAAGAGTAGTTAACATTTCATGCTATTTTTTTCAGAATATAGAAACATTTTTCACTCTGCTGTTAGTGGACATGACACCCACCAAAAACTAAAAATCTAAAAAAATTTACATAGCGCACTTTGCAAATGGACTACTCAATTGTTGAATATGCTATCTTATTTGTCCCTTCTTTTTATACAATTAAGGAGCGGCTGAATGGTTTAATGATGTTAGCGGTATATAATGATGTGCCGATTACAACACAAGAAGTAATTGAAAAAATGTGTGTTAAGCAACGAAGATTAAAAATCGCTTTATAAGTAATAAGATTTTATAGATTTGTACATAAATAAATGTAAATAGATACGCGTAAATATATAAATATGCAGATATATTCAATGTGTAAAAACTGAAGTGTATACTAACGAAACTTCTACAAAACAAAACTGGACTACACACTAATTAATTAAAATAGTGTAGTAATTTAATTTTTTTTTAATTTAAATAAAGCATGAATTCCCCAGGGAATAACCGAGTAGACAAAAAATATATAACGGTAGAAATGGCACATACATACATATATGAAAGAATTCCAAACACGAGTTTTTTTCAAAATCGTAGATCTTCGCTTAGAAAAGAGATAATGGAATGCAGCATTTAACCCTTTAATGCTGAGTCTGTCATATATGAAAAGCTTTTTAACCCTTTCAAGGCAGAGAAAAAAGGTTCTCAATATGCTTTTGAACGTGCTTTTTCTCATGTTGACGTAGATATTCATCGTAGAAAATTTTTCCATAGTAAAATAATAATAAAAAAAAATAAAAAAATTTTTTTTTTTTTTTTAATTAATTAATCCCAACGGCTTTTTACCGTCCATTCCCGCCCAACCGACACGAGGGGCGCAGTCCGCATGACGTACGGAACCTTAGTTTTTTTAGTTTTTTGGTGCCGAGTAGTGGAAACAGGAGTTTGTTAAGTGTCGAGATCTAAAACTATTCAGCTACAGAATCAAATTCATCAGCTGATTGGATATGCTATAGATAGTATTTCAATTATTGAGAGTGGAAATAATAGTTTTCTTTATA
>NW_023469459.1:0-5396 GCF_013731165.1 Rhagoletis pomonella | reverse complement strand
AAGCAGACCCAACCTCGGCAAGGGAACACCGACAGGTGCAACCCCTAAAGCGACGCCGGCGACAGAATGACGAGGTGTGTGGACCAAAGGTCAGTCGACCTCTACTCATCGGCAATAGGTCGCATCTGGGAACTCTGGCCGGGAGCACGCCTCGAAGTGGTCAAGCGGGAAGACATTCCCAATGGGCCAAGATCCAGGACCTGGATCCCAGACTTCCACACCGACCCACAGGAAGTGCTGGAATGGATCCGCATGGGCAATCCTGAGCTACCCACCCATGATTGGAAGGTAGCTAAGATAGGCGAAATCGACGGTAAACGGAGTCTGGCGGTGATAGTCCTCAACGAGGAGTCAATATAACCGATTTCCAACCAAAACTTTAAGATAAACTACGGCTTCCAGGCCCTGAACCTCCATGTCTATAGACAAGATGTGTCGGGGAAGCTAACCTCAGCCGAAACAGCAGAGGCAGCTGAAAGCGCTACCGAGCACGAAGTGGCATCCAACTCTGGCATGGTAGGCGACCTCTTTGAGAGAATAACTCTGGAAGGGATGGCGGGGGAGCACTCCGACTTCTCCGACACCATATTGGAAGGGGAAGGAGAAGACGTCCCCCCTCCAGTGTTGCCAGAACTTTTTGGGCCAACCGGCTAAATTGGCAAAAAAAAACCGGCTAAACTGTTTCAACTAAATTTCACATGTTTTATTTTTAATAAATCATAAGTAGAGAGACTAGTTCTTGGAGATAAGTTGCAAATTCAAACTGGAAAAAATTTTGCCAGCAAGAATTTGCAATTAGGAAAAACATATGATTGCAGCACATGGTTGAATTTTTTGTCGACGATAATTTGAATAAACAGGTTCATCAAATTTAAAAATTTACAAACTTGAGCGATTTTAAAATGAAAAATTTAAGTAAATACTTGTTTACTTAATTAGTTTAGTTAATTCCAATGATATGAAACGTACTAGGAATGCAATCTCAACCGGAGTCGATATACTTGAGAGGGAATTTAAGAGCATGTTAACGCGTGTTAAGCAAACAGTGAAACAATTTGTTATTTTCTAAGTTTGCGAATAAAACTTCACACTTAAATTTAAGTCATTCATAACAAACATTTTATGAAAAAAAATCCCAGCTACGGCCTTCTTTAGAAAAAATATATTCGTTTAAAATAAAAAATAACCCTGCCTGACATGAAAATTTTATTCCCGATAAGGCTAGTAGCCATTTCTAACAGATTTTGGATCGCTTAGTCAAAAATGGAAACATATATATTTGAATTTTAAGAAAGCAAGGTAAATAGCAAAATCGGCTAGAAACGGCTATTTTTTTACAAAACGTCTAACAAATCGGCTTCCGGCTAAACCGAAATTTCTCCGGCTGTTTGCTATCGCAACCAGCTAAATCTAGCCGGAAAACAGCTAAAATGGCAACACTTTCCCCTCTCTTATAAGGAGGACGCCAACCAGACCGTGGTAGCTTGTCCAACTAAGTCAGGTGAAACTGATGGTGGGGATTGGACAGATTAATCTCTCACCGAAAGAGAAAAGGAGATCGCGCTCATCCAGCAACCTTGGGTCATAAAAGATCGGGTTTGTGGACTGAACAGGAATGGATACAAACTGCTGTAAAAGGTGAACACACCAAAACTGCGACGCTTAGAGATTACTACCAGAAACAAACTAGAAGGCTTTGAAATTATTTTTTTTTTGTATTAACTTGGAAGTTTAGATGTTTTTAAACTGTTAAAATATTATCTATTATTTGCTTCATATGCAAGTGATCGGTATTTTCATCGCACACGCGCCATCATGTTATGCACGACTACATCATCGACTTTACGCGATGCGCACAACTACTTTGTTTTGCACTCTTCAATATTTATCACTGTTTCACCTGTTTTCTTCAAGATTCCTTTGACAATTGACCAATATTCCCCAATAGGAATAGGGCTATTGGGTGGATTGCAGTCGTGAGGTACGAAATTGATGTTATTTGCATTATACCACGGCAATGTGTTCTTGGCATAGTTTGCCATGTCCGCCTAGAACAGGGGCCTACTCCCTATCTGTTGATAAATGACAGAAGACGCCTTTTGAGGCACTCATCCCGATAAACTTGATCATTCATTGTCCCGGATGGGAAAAAGGGCTGCTCTTACGCCGACAGGAACAAATAGCTTGCCAAACCATGTTGTTTTTTTTTTTGGAAATTTGGACTTAATTTTCAGCTTACAACTTTAATGGGCATCTTGACGACTTGCAGCAGTATAAAAATCTTGACCTCCAATATATTTTGAATTTTTAAAGCAGTAGGTTTCGTAGTCCATAACAATGCAGTTGTATTTTTTAATTTAGAATTCATACAACTTCCGACTGCGGGATTTCGCTGTACCGTTCTACTTTGCGCCTCGGTCTGGCGCTGTTTGAGCTGTAGAACATCTCAATGAAGCTTTCCGCTTTACCTTTTGTACGAAAAACTGCGATCTCCGTGCGGATTTTGCAACATAATGCGACAAAACCTTCGGATCTCGCGAAAACGCACTGAGGACCTTCCGAGCACTGTTTTTATCACTTTGAACATGCTAATCCCCGCTCCCTGGTTTTCTCGTAACTGCCAGGCCTTATTTGTACCGATTAAAGCCCTGCAAACTGTCGAATAGTGCAATCTTTAATTTTTAGCAAATTTTACGTGTACTTAAGGCCGGATCATTAATAAACTCATGCAAAATGGTTTGTCTCGTTTCTAACTCGGTTGCCATTTTTACCTCAACTAGGAATCAAATTCAAATGAAATTTCTTCTACGTCCAACTAAGGTCATGGTCAGCTTATGGTATTTGAATTTCAAAATATTGAAATCTTTTTGGGTAAGTATAAGCTTCCCAAAGTGTCGCAGTTTGGGTGTGTTCACCCTTTATGTCACTGACAGAGGTAAATCCAGGTCGTGCTTTTTGATAAAAAAGTGCATTCTTCTTAATACAATTTATCGATGCGGACAACGTTGTCATTGCACTAGAATCCGGTGGAATTTTTAAGGCAAATAGAACGTCGCTAACACTTCGCGATATAGGGCTCAATGCTGATGACAAGATTTATGTGTATGAATGCCTTAAGAATAAGAATCGTGAATTTATTCAATTTGCAACACGGCTGAAGAGACAAAAACTATTGGCGAGTGCATTTTCTATACGTGGACGTGCATTTTTATTGTTAGTGTTAATTTTATACTTTGTTAAGATATATTGTATGTACTTTGTTAAGATATATTGTATTTATACCCTTCTCACGTTAACCTTACGTTTCCCTTTTCAATCTCCTTTCCCATTGTAACTGACCGCACGTTTGCCACTTAGGTTGCAGACAGAGTGGAAGCGAAGCCGAAGATGAAGATGAAGACGGATCCGAAGACGCAATGTTTGCGTTGCGGCCAAGCTGGCGAGTGTACATAGTGGAAGATGAATGATATGAAGATTTGTTTCTAAATAAAACTTTTTTTTTTTAGATAAAATCAAAAGAAAATAAAGAAAAAACACCAATTCATGAAATAATTTGTAAATGACAACTTTTGGAGGATTTCGCCACTTGTATTATGTGTTATGGCAAGACGGACAGACATTTTTCGAATATACAAGAATGCCAATTAATACGCTAATTACATTTTGCCAAAAATTTAGCCAATTTCTTGAAAAACGCATTTTTTCACAATTGCAAACAGTTAAATAAATTGTAAACAACTCATCACAGCAAGCGATTCGTCTTTGAAAACAATACCGCACAGTTTCAAGCTGGCTGCTTGCGCAACGTCTTCATCTTCGTCTTCGTCTTCGTTTGCACTGTGATCACTTTCACATGTTTACTACTGCACAGTTTTTCGTCCTCGGCTTCGTTGTTGTTGTTGTTGTTGTTGTAGCGGCTACAACAACCCCGACCAGATCGGTTGATATCTCAGTCGTTGTCGTCGAGTTCCACAAACGGCAGCCCCAAGAAGCGTGCAGCCTCTTATGGGGTCGGTCCACAGGGACGACGCCGTTAGGGTTGTGGGGTTTTCCGGGCATGCGAAGAGATGTTTCGAGTCGTGAGGGGTCTCTCCGCATGCCGGACATTCATTCGTCACATCCGCATTTAGCCTACTCAGGTAGGAGTTTAGCCTGCTACAGATCCAGGCTATTGTTGTTCTGGTCTCCCGAGGCAGATGGAGCTTCGTCGCGTCGATGTCCGGTGTTTGTGTTCCTAGAACGGCATTCACAGGTCTAGAGTCTACATAACTCGAGACTGCGTCCCTGTGAATGCCGTTCAGGGCCTGTCTGTAAGCTGACGGGTCCAGAGGCTGCTTAATGAACCTCTGCACTTCGTCCGTCAGTTCATATAGATGCCTCCTGACGTGCCTTGGCGAGGGCTCCTCTGCAAGCAGCTGCCTATTTGGGTGGCCACATCTGTGGCTCTCAACCAGAAACTGCTTGCAGAGCATCGTGTTGTGTAATGGTGACATCAGGAGGCATCCGGTCGCTGTCGTAAGTGCTGTGTTTTTTACTGTCTGTAGCTTCATCCACTGCGTCCTACTAGTCCCCGGCGACCACACTGGTGCTGCGTAGTTTAAAACCGGCCGGAATATTGCCTTCTACGTTGCCAGCAACGTTTCTTTGTCTTTGCCCCAAGAACTGCCGGCTAGCGACTTGAGGACCTTGTCGCGGCTCTGTACTTTATTGACAATACCGGTTGCGTGCGCAGAGAAGGAGAGCAGGCTGTCGAATGTTACTCCGAGTATTTTGGGATTATTCACCGTCGGAATTGGTGTGTCATCGACGTGAATTCCCAGCGGTAGCCTGACCTTCTTCGTCCAGGTTGTGAACAGGGTCGCAGAGGATTTCGTAGGGGAGAGGGCCAGACACTTTGCAGTGAAGAAGCGAGAAAGTTCGGAGAGATACCCGTTTACTTACGAACACAGGTCATCAATTCCATTCCCAGTCGCCATGATCGAGCAATCGTCGGCGTAAGAGACAATCGAGACTCCCTCTGGTGGTTGAGGGAGCTTTGAAATGTAAAAGTTAAACTGTAGCGGGGAAAAGACACCACCCTGTGGAACCCCCTGTTTTATTTTTCTAAGTTTACTCGATTTGTCTCTAAACATTACCGACGAGTGTCGACCACTCAGCGTGGAATGGCTGACAGTGTCAAAAGCCTTTGACAGGTCCAACGCTACTAGAATCGTTTTCTCACAGGGACGTTTACGGTTAAGGCCACGAGTTATCTGAGTGTTTATGACGTTAAGTGCTGTTGTTGTACTGTGCACTTTACGGAAGCCATGCTGATGCTTCGCTGGGGTCAGGTGGTTCGCGAAATACGGGAGCAGCAGGGCCTCAAGTGTCTTCGCTACCGGGGAAAGGAGTGTTAA
>NW_023469458.1:0-5396 GCF_013731165.1 Rhagoletis pomonella | reverse complement strand
GTGCGAGTGTAGTGCGTGTCTCCCGAGGCAGATGAAGCTCCGTCTCGTCTATGTCCGGGGGGTGGTGTGCCTAGAACGGCATTCACAGGTCTAGAGTCTACATAACTCGAGACTGAGTCCCTGTGAATGCCGTTCAGGGCCTGTCTGTACGCTGTCGGGTCCAGAGGTTGCTTAATGAACCTCTAGACTTCGTCCGTCAGTTCATATAGATGCCTCCTGACGTGCCTAGGCGAGGGCTCCTCTGCAAGCAGCTGTCTGTTTGGGTGGCCACTTCTGTGGCTCCCGATCAGGAACTGCTTGCAGAGCATTATGTTGTGCTCCTTAACTGGGAGCATTTGCGCCTCGCCGTGCAAGTGGTGTTCTGGCGACATCAGGAGGCATCCCGTCGCTGTCCTAAGTGCCGTATTTTGTACCGTCTGTAGCTTCGTCCACTGCGTCCTACTAGTCCCTGGCGACCACACTGGCGCTGCGTAGTTCAAAACCGGCCGGCCTCTTGCCTTGTATGTTGCCAGCAACGTTTCTTTGTCTTTGCCCCAAGTACTGCCGGCTAGCGACTTGAGGACCTTGTTGCGGCTCTGTACTTTATTGACAATAGCGGTTGAGTGCGCAGAGAAGGAGAGCAGGCTGTCGAATGTTACTCCGAGTATTTTGGGGTTATTCACCGTCGGAATTGGTGTGTCATCGACGTGAATCCCCAGCGGTAGCCTGACCTCCTTCGTCCAGGTTGTGAACAGGGTCGCGGAGGATTTCGTAGGGGAGAGGGCTAGACACTTTGCAGTGAAGAAGCGAGAAAGTTCGGAGAGATAGCCGTTTACTTTCAAACACAGAGACTCCCTCTGGTAGTTGAGGGAGCTTTGAAATATAAAAGTTAAACAGTAGCGGGGAAAGGACACCACCCTGAGGAACCCCCTGTTTTATTTTTCGCTGCTTACTCGTTTTGTCTCTAAATGTTACCGACGAATGTCGACCACTCAGATAATTTGCCGACCACCGTTTGAGCCTCTGTGGGAGAGAGGAGGCCTCTATATCTTCTAGCAGCGTGGAATGGCAGACGGTGTCAAACGCCTTTGACAAGTCCAACGCTACTAGAATCGTTCTCTCACAGGGACGGTTGCGGTTAAGGCCACGAATTATTTGAGTGTTTATGGCGTTAAGTGCTGTTGTTGTACTGTGCACTTTACGGAAACCATGCTGATGCTTCGCTGGGTTCAGGTGGTTTGTGAAGTACGGGAGTAGCAAGGCCTCGAGTGTCTTCGCTACCGGGGAAAGGAGTGTAATCGGACGATACGAATCTCCTTTGTTGGCGGGTTTCCCCGGTTTGAGCAGTGGGACCACTCTCCCCACCTTCCAGATGTCTGGGATGATGAGAGTGGCCATTGACAGGTTGAGGACCTTCGTTAGGTACGCTACCCCCGCAGGACCCAAATTTTTCAGCATCAGCATGCATATTCCGTCGGGACCCATGGCTTTGGAGGCTTTCGCCTTCCCGATGGCCACCTGAACTTCACCGCAAGTGAAAGCAAGGGGGGCACAATTTGTTGGCAGTTTGTGCAGCCTTCTGGTAACTCGACGCTTGGCTTTGTCTACCGGAGGATGCAGTATGAACTGCCGGCTAAAATAGCTCGCGCATCGCTCCGGGTCCGACGAAGCATGGTCGCCGAAGGAAATTTCGACTCTGTCGTCGTGCTTCGTCGGATTAGACAATGACCTCACGGTTGACCAAAGCTTGCTCACACCAGAGGTGAAATTACAAGTCTTCAGGTGCTCCTCCCACTTCTTCCGCTTATGTACGTTTACAAGTTGCCGAATCTCCGCGTTGAGATCCCTGATACGGGGATCTCCGGGATCGGCCTGACGAAGGCTATCACGCTCATCAGCTAGAACAGCCGCTTCGGCAGGGAAGTTTGGACGTGGGTCCGATATACGTCCTGCCGGTATGAAGCGAGCTGCAGCAGCAGGGATAGCCCTGCGGAACTTACGTTCACCGAGATGGACGTCGGTTGGTGTGGGGAGCGCTGCGAAGGTGTTTTCAGTAAACTCCGCGTAACCTTTCCAATCAGCTTTAGAGAAGTTGCTATATGTTCGGTGCTCCACGGAAGCAAAGTCGGTTGGTTTATCAATCGAGATGACTATGGGTAGATGGTCTGATGCTAGAGTCAGCATAGGTCGCCACGTTATGCTGTTTATCAGACCAGCGCTGACTATTGTGATGTCTGGCGAGCTACTGCAGTTACTCATAATCCTGGTGGGTGCGTCGTCGTTCATTGTGCAGAATGTCGAATCGTCTATCTGCTCAGCCAAGTCTGTTCCCCTACGATCGTTTGACAGGCTTGAGTGCCAAAGATCGTGGTGCGCATTAAAGTCACCTACTACCATACGGTTTTCACCTCTGAGGAGCGCACCTATATCAGGGTGATATCTTGCCGGGCAGCAGGTGACAGGGGGTATGTATATGTTAAATATTTCGAGCTCGACATCGCCTGACCGGATAGCGATGCCCTGACATTCTAGGGTGGTATCCCTGCGGTCGATGTCTGCTTCGATAAGACGATACTGCACGGTGTGGTGCGTGATGAACGCTAAGCCACCACCATTATCTCGCTCGCGATCTCGACGGTGCACGTTGTACCCGGCGCAATTCAACAAAGTTGAATTGCTGTGCAGCTTCGTCTCTTGGACCGCAGCTATTAATATACCATGCCGACACATGAAGACGGTTATCTCCTCAATCTTGCTCTGTAGCCCGTTACAGTTGAATTAGAGGAGCTTCATGTGGTTCGGGAGACGTGTCGTGATGTGGGGTGTGAGTGAGGTGTATGTTCTTGCCGCCGTTGGCTGTGTGTGCTGCTGAGGTGATTGCCGTCCTGTGGTGGTGGTGGGGGGCGTCGCAATTGACGTCTGCGACCGAGCAGCGCAACACGGGCCCTCGAAATTCCCCGTCCAATCTCGCGTGGTACGCAGACCTGAATATGCCCTAAAGTGGCACCAGCCAAGGCAGGTGTTGCACTTGACTGATGTCACATTACGGAATATTCTGGTCTGACATACCGTGCAGATTGTAGGGGGAACCAGGAGTTGTTGGCGGCGGCGTGTGGGTGGTGGTGCAGTTGTGTGTGTTATGTGGTCTGTGGTGGCTATGGTACGGTCTGTGGTGTTACTATGTTGTTGTGTAGTGGCGACTGTGTGTGGTTGCTGTGTGAGTGTGTGGGGCTGCACGGGCGGACTATCATTTGCCGTGGAGGCTGCTCTGTTTGAGCAACAGGGGGCCAAGTAAGACGTGGTCCACTGTCTGTGTGTCCGTAGTCCCGAGCAGACCCTGAGGTGACTCCACCCCTCGCAGGCATTACACTTGACTGAGGTGGAGTTGTGGTGTAATCGTCTTCGGCATACACAGCAGGTGTATATTTCTGGCCCAGGGTTTGACTCGATGCCAGCCCTGAGTAGGAGAATGCGTAGTGAATGTTGCCCTATGGACGGACAACTTCTGAGATACTTCGCCGACCTAAACGGGGTTAGATCGCCGAAACAACAGCCCTTGGTCGGGTGAAACCCGAGTCATTCCGGTACGTAGAACCGGCTGTCGTGGGAATGACAGTAGCATGCTGAAATGACTCGCTTGTATATACACGAGATTCGGAAGTTTTTATCCAGACGTCCAATCGACATGTTTGAGATATCGTTGGAAAGGTCTTGCAGTGTGTCCAGAAAATGTATTCAAGCTTCATAAGCGATTAACCGCATTCTTAAAAATTAGGCTAAAGTGTTGCGAAAAAAAAGTTTTTTCGCTTTTGCCGGTTTAAGGGGGCATGTGGGCACACCCAACATATTTAGTGTTTCCAATATCTTTCAAACTATACTTTATATATTAAGTTCCGGCCACTAGTTGGAAAGATATAGAGGTAAATGTGGTTTGGTTCGTGTCTCCACTACGAGATGCTTTGGTATGTATGTGGCGTCTGTACTACCATCATTTAATTTTTTTCAAACTTTCAGGAATTAAAGTACAAAAAAACTAAGAAGGTTTTGTTCCAGGATGTTTTGATTCGTATGCCTTTGTGGGCGTGGCTGCTGCCTGAAATTCGAAAAAATGCAATTTTTTAAACTACCACTGAGGCCGCACTACTCAGTCCATGTCATTGATGTGGATATCAGTAGAAGGCACGATGCAGAAAATAAAGATCGCGCCATTCGCGGACCGCTAACCCTCTCTTCGTCGATTTGACAGCATCCACCCAATCGCTTGTGTGCTTGGTGCGTTTTTGGTGCTTTTGGTTTTAGTTTGAAGACTTCAAATTAGAAAATCTTAAAAAAAAATGGAAGCAAAATTTATAGCAATCGTAAGTGTGCTAAGCAATTTTACAAAAATTTAAACAAAATCATGTCACAGTGACAATCATAAGCGACAATGAAATATGTGCAGCACCTTCAAAAATGCCATAAGAAATCGACCGTTGTGCAAGAAACATTGATTTTTATTAATTTGAATCGGCATCCTTACAATAAAATTATGTATTCATATAAAGTGTATAAAATGCACCAATAAAAATTTGGTGCTTTTTCAAATTCAAACCTTGGCAATACTGCCTTTTGTTCGATACTTCTTCTTTTTCTTGTCGAGTACGTCTTGCTCTCTCATTCTGGTATATTTTGACGTCACGGCCAGTTGCTCTCAACTCGATTGGCGCAATCTTGTATTCTATCATTCTTGAGTAGAAGGGACTTCAAACAAGCTATCTAACGCTATCTCTTGTGTTTATAAAATATAAATATATCATAACGTTATCGCCCGAAAACTAAAAATCGGGCTGCTGAAAATATACAATTCGTGCATTTTCTCAAAAACTGGTCAGTCGATTTTATTCTAAGTTTCCACAAATCTAGCCAAAAACCTTAGCTTTCATCTGGTATACAGCTTATATCTGGGAAAACTCTTGTTGTGGAGGTATTGCGATTCAAATTGAAAAAAATGTCGCTCCAAAAAGGGTCAAATGGTTAAAAATTAACATATCCGTCTAATTTGGTTATTTTAAGATATAAAAATAACTTACCCAGCTCCTCGAAAAAATTTTCCATTCCCCGATTGCCACTTAAACCGATGAAAATCGGGGAATTTTCCGCGAGTTGACAAGTTGAAGGATGCAGCTGTGCTAATCACTTCGTAAATGTCTTGGAAACCACAATTTGTGTGTATTTTAGAGCACTTAACTTACCTGGGAAGACGCGTACAATATTACCTATAGTTGTACATAAATATGTATGTATGAATGCATTTAGTTCACCGAATGTGATGCTACTACTTACATAGATATGTATAAATTGCCACTGAGCAAAACTACTTGAGAAAAAAAGCATTAGTTTAATAGCACGAGTGCAACATCGTACACGTGATAGAAGTA
>NW_023469457.1:0-5397 GCF_013731165.1 Rhagoletis pomonella | reverse complement strand
GCAATGAAAGTTGGCATTAAATACAACGTATCTGTGAAGTTTCAAAAATGTGCCACCAAATTAAGAAAATGTTATATGTCGCAGCTATTTTTTAATTTTTGAAATTTAACGATTTTTTCATTTTGAAAGTTCAAGATACTTTACAATGTTAACCTTAAGCAGTGAAAATGTACTTTTTGCCAAGATAAACCAATCTAGACTAATAAAATTAGTGTGCCACCAAACGAAAAAGAATTGAATGGATTATAAGATGACGATGATTTGCGATAAAATTTCGAATTTTTCACTTTTTATTAGTACACTTGAAACTCATGCTAAAATTGTTATATATATGAAGAAATTAATATATAAATATGCATACATTAGGGTGGTCCTTAAAAAATCAAATAAACGTTTTTTTTCTCACACCCCCTTAATCGGTAAAATCACGATCACAGATATCACATAGGTATAAATTTTGGTTCCGATTGGAGGCGGTTAAGACGTTGTCGCACAGGGGGGCAAAATTCAGATTCTTCTATAGAGACTAAAAAATTAAAATAAATTTTTTTTCATCTACAAATCGATACTACCATAGTGGAAGATATCACATATAAATTTTGGCGCCGATTATAGTCGTTTAAGGTGAGTCGCAGAGGGGTCAAAGGCCACTAGGTCTATGGAGACTTAAAAATTAAAAATGTTTTTTTCATTTAACACCCAAAATCGATACTACTAAAATCGAAGATATCACATGAAAATTTTGGCTTCGATTGCATTCGGTTAAGACGTTTTAATAGGGTAATCTGAAGGTTGACCCCTAGGCGACATGCCTTAACCGACTCCAATCGGGACTAAAATTTACTAAGTATTTTCGACTATAGTAGCATCGACGTAGGGGTTGAGGCTTAGGAAATCTGATGTCAAAATTTGCTTCCTTCATTGAAGGACCACCCTAATATACGTACATATTCGTAAAGAATTCTGTAGGAAAATATTCCCGGGCAATATTTAATTACTTTTAAGTAATATTACTTTTAAGTTAAGTCGTGAGGTAAACGTGTATGGTGTTATGCCAGCTATGTGTATGGTGTTACGAGCACGAGTTGTTATTTTGGCTTTTTTTAGTATATCTTTTTTAAGTTTTCATTTAAATACAATTTCGCAATGAAATCTTGTTTTCTACGAAAATTTTAAAATAATGCACAATCCTAGATAAGTGTGCCTCCATTTTTGACCAAAAACATGTTTTTATCGAAAAATAAAATAACTAGTGAAATTTGCTCGTATAGAACTAGAAAATGCACGGCATCCTTCGCTGCGCCATAAAAGTGATTTTGTGTTGTTACTCCCTCCCAAAACTCTTATCGCCTCATTCATAAAAACTAAAATAGATTTAAATAACTTTGAAAAGTGAGATCTTCATATACAAAAGATATTCAAAATATTATTTTTTTTATGAATGTAGGTATTAGGTAATAACTGAGTACAGTTAAATAGTTTAAAGTGTAAAACCAAATTACGAAGCGATTTCATTGCTCCTGCATATAGTTTCTATTTTATTCAATTTACTTATTTTTCTTTAAAGAAATAAATCGTTAACTGCACTTACGCGCATTTTTCTATAACAAAGGCAAATCACGTCTTCATAAATGCAGCAATCCCTGCCTTAGTTCTACAACAATGTTGAAGAAAACCTTTCATTATCCACTTAGTACTTGGAATAAGTGTGGATATGTATGACTCAGTAGAATTGCATTGATCACCAGCCAACAGCTGCCAAGCAGATATGTAGCAGTCGAAGATCTTTATGAAATGAAAGTAACACAATTTTATGTGAAGCATAAACAATGCATTGCTTTGTGGCAATATAGCACGCACTACGCCGCTTAGTAACCTGCCACAAGTCAAGCTGTCTGCAGCAGCTGAAAATTTGAGTTGAGTGGAAGAAAAAGGATGCCTTTGAGTGGCGTGGAACGCTGCTGCGTGCACTGAACATTTAGACGTGAGTGCGAAAAAGGTTACATACATACATATATTTATTGTGCTGCTGAAGTTGCATTTAGTGTTATTGTTGTTGTTGTGCCAAATGCCTTTTGCCATCATAAATGCATGCGTAAGCTTCTCACTTCTAAAGCACTTGCAGCGCGCATCCTGGTACACTTGCCTCAAAGCTCTTTTTTGTTTATAGATTCCATTTTTTTTTTTCATTTTACTTTAATAAAAAACATATATGTATATATTTTATTTTTAAATTCGCAAAACACTTTTGCAGCTGTCAGCAATTTGCACCTTCGCGTCAAATCGTTAAACGCTGCCACATGGCCACACATCGCATTTGTGCGCAGGCTCTATCGACACTTGATGTCGGCTATTCTGCTGCATTCCGCGCCCGCAAACTTTTTATGACACATACGTGTATGTATAGTACATGAGCTTTGGCTATACATAGAGAGATTACAAAAATTGCTGCTCTAGGCATTTTTGTGTTGCGCCTTTTGCCACTCTAAACCAAGCAGAAGCGTTTGCACTAAATGCGTGCTCTTAGAGTTCAAATGCTTTTTGGGCAAATGTCCGTCACCGTCTTCGGCGGCGTTGTCGTTTTGTTGCCTCGCTGCTGTCATAAATTCTTTATGAGAACATGATTTTTCAATTTCAGCGCAATGAAAGAATAAATGCTTTACGTGGATAAGATACGTAAATGGGTTAGAGTAGTAGTCGGTGTTATAGTTATGCTATTTTACAGTTATTCAGTTATAAGTGGGCAGAGATTGCTTTCTATTGTAAAAAAATCGAGTATTAAGTTTATGCGAATGGGTGCTACCAATTTTGGGATACTCGTATATTTTTCTGACTATTACGATTGAAACGAATAAAAACGTTTTTGGTGGAATACAACGAAATGCATTATTAGCCTTCCGGGTCAATGAGCCGCAAGAGAAGTTTTTTTTTGAAGGAGGGCTGATATTGAAATAAAACAAGCTATGTTTGGTTATAATTTAAAATACACATGTATGACATCAATAAGTAAATAATAAAAAAATTGTAACAGACTGATGTCTGTATATAATAGATATTAAATAAAAATTAATATGGGGGGTCTTTATTAGATCAGCAGCAGCCAAATCAACAATTTTTAGAATTTTTATCTGTCTGTATGTTTGTACGCGCATCACTCGGAAACTAATGCATGGAATTGAATGAAGTTTTCACCGATGTATTTCTAGAGGTCCAGCTTAAAATATAAAAGACAACAAATAGAAAGTTACCACCTATTTGAAAATTGCAGTTTATGCAAATTTTCCAATATGGCTGTTGAAAGAAAGAGGTTTAAGAAGACCCACAGCCGAAAATATTTTTGTGGAAGGTTGCCACCGGTTTGAAAATTTAAATTTTATTTAATTGATAAGATAAATTAATTATTGGGCCTTATGTATAAAAACTAAGCAATTTCTTTTTCTGAATATTTCAAACCTTTTACTCGATTTCTTCAAATAAATTTAAGTAAAAGGTCTGAATTTTTAAGCTAAAGCAATTAATAAGTTTTTGTTCATAAGGCCCATTGCAATACGGGCATCAAACTGAAGAGATTTAGGAAAGTTTCCTACCGAGAATATTTTTGAGGAGGGTTGCCACCTTTTTGAAAAATTTTATTCAATTGATAAAATAAATGAAATATTACAATACAGGTATCAAACAACACACCAATCCTTTTAACGCGCAGTGAAAATTTAGCATCCTTCTACATACCGTTATCCAACTTCTAGCATTGATCATCTTTCGGAAAAACAGTGACTAATTACTACAATAATTTTAGTAGGCAGATGTCTGAAAATTTCGTAAAAATGCATACCTCCTTAGACACAAGTAATTGTAGGCTTCACTGTACTTATTAGGTATCAGGAAATCGATTTTAATCAGAAGTGGATGTCTTCGCTGCATTTGGTTTTGTTTAGCAAACGCACAATTTGCTCAAACACAGGATAACTTTGAGAATTCTTACTCTTTCAAATTGATGGTCTCTACTACAACAAACTACAAACTAGGACACTTCAAGAGGCTTAGTGAAATCTCCTGAATCAAAAAGCATTAGACACCATATGATAATGAAATAAGATTAGGGTTTGTACGCCCAGCAATTTTTTTTTTTCGAAAAGTTTTAAAAGGGCAGTTTTAAAAGCTACGTGAGAAAACGGCCTTTAGTCTGTTGTAAAAATACAAAAGTACACTATCGTTGTAATATTAAATTTCTAATACGAAATTTGGGTTTGAGAAATATTAAACTTGTCTAAAAAAATACTAAACGGGCAAAGGGTTAACTTAAGGTAAGCTTTAGTTATTCTTGCAACACCAACAAATTAATTTTAGCACTTATAACTATTGGCCAAAAACAAGCTAACTGTTTAACCTGATATGCAATTTCTACTCCCAACGTATCATAAATTCAAAGCATATCAATAACAACGTATCGAACTTTTTTTAACAACAGTATTCTAATGAATTTTCAAAGCAGCAGTCAATTTATTTTCATATTGCCTCAATCAATTTTACAAACCTTTGACCTATTAAATAAATAAATATCGTGCTAGACAAACAGAGACAGTCCAACGAGCGGCAGCGTCTGCATTTAAACAGCTTTTTTATGGTTTTAGTATAGATTTTTTTTAATATTACAGCAGTTTGCAGGTTTGTGGTGCGGTATCGAACGCCCAGAGGTGAAATTCCAGTTGCCGCCACAGCATGCAATAATCAATCAAAATCGTTCATAACTAATGCTGCGAATATGGCTGTATATATATGAATGTACTATATTTATATATGTGTAAAGAGAAACCGCATTTGGATGTATATGTATGTGTATAATAGGGGTGCAGTTGAATACATTGCTGCTATTAATTTTAAACTAAGCAACTACATACTTGTTTCTACTACAACCACCTTACGGAGATATTTAATAATCCAAAATTTGTTATGCATTCATTTATTTAGAATATTTTAGTTTTTGTTTTCCGCTATTTTGTGCTCAATTGCTTTTATTTATTTTGTGGTCGAGGGGTTAAAAGTACGCATTTCCACCCGGTAGGTCAGAGCAATGGCAAATCTCTGCAGTGAATACTGCTAGTATTCGTAAGATACATTCACTGTAACGATAGGTTCCTGGAGCGTAACGGATTAAGAGATGATAAAATACTAATAATTTTACTTCACGTAACGAGAGGTGAGTAGGCTTGGAGACATCAAAGAGCTTAGGCGGTATGCTTTTTTCACCGAAGCACTGAACGGTAAATTGTAAAATCCAAATCTCAAAGTAATCACTCCAAAATAGAACGAAACACTAAAATGTGAGAAAGAGCAGAAGAACAAAACTCTGCTTCACAAAAAAATTCCATAAATCTTATAAATTTAATGCTGCAAATA
>NW_023469456.1:0-5398 GCF_013731165.1 Rhagoletis pomonella | reverse complement strand
TAAACGTGTGATTTCTAGAGGACATCGTTGGAGTCTTTTATTTAACATCTGGTGCCTCCTGTGAGGACAAATAAGTAAGTTCGAATATTATACATATTTCGGCATGGCGGAGCTGAACTGGCGTTCATCTGCCGTAAAATCCGTACGACGTATACATGCAAGGGTAATGGAATCTGATGGTGATACCCATGATTTGTACCAGCTGGAACAGGAGCTAAAAACGCTGGAGTCTCATTTCGCGCGATTCGTCGAGAACCACAATCATATTCTAGGGGAAGCTGCACCGGAAGACATCGGTCCACATGATACACTGTGGGAAACAGTTGAAGAGCTGTACGGCGAGGCGTGCAGCAAGTTGAACCGACGTATTGCAACATCTCGAGCGCAAATTAGTGCCACTCCCAGTACAGGAGGGCGCACAGGCCCTACCACAAATCTAGAGGGATTTTCAGTCGATTTGAAGCTAGACCCGATTGCTATCCCGGCGTTTGATGGAGACATGTGTAACTGGCTGGCTTTCAAAGATGCTTTTGAAACGCTTGTACATCGGTCCACTTACCCTGAAGCGTATAAGTTGGGTAAGCTACGGCAAGCAGTCAGTGCGAGCAGTGTACCCTTAGTTGGAGGTATATACTCTGGTGGATATGAGTAGGTGTGGAAGGCCTTGAAGGAGCGCTACGACAACAGGAAACAGCTTGCTGAAATACACGTGTCACGCTTCCTTAACCTCAAAGTAGCTGCAGAAGAATCATCGAAGGCCTTACTAGCTATTGTTGACACGGTGCATGAGACGTTGCGCGCATTACGAGTCATGGAGATTCCCGTCAATCAATGGGATGCATTATCGGTGCCAATTGTGGTCTCGAAGCTACCATCTGCTACGAAAAGGGACTGGTGTATGAAATGTTCTTCACACGAAATACCTCTACTAGAAGATCTTCTGAAATTTCTTGAAAGACGGGCGCATAGCATTTCTGCGGAACCTCCGCCCCGACAGCAACGCTCGGTGAAGTCGCACGTGGCAGCTGCTGAGGTGGGACAGTGCGCACAGTGCCGTGGAAGTCATCGTATTATGAAGTGTCCTGCACTCATAGCAATGCCAATAGAGCAGCGGTTCGAAGCAATACGAAATTTGAAGCTTTGCTACAATTGTTTACGGGGTGGACATTCTTCGAGGCAGTGTCCATCGGGAGGTTGCAGGAGCTGTGGCCGCAAGCACAACACCATTTTGTGCCGCGACAAACCTTCGACCATTGTACAGCCAGCCTCACCATCTCCACCCCACGTGTCTAATGAAGGAACCAGTCAAGTAAAATCAACAACTGCTTTGTGACTAGCAGCCCCTGCAGCAGCCACTGTTGCCCAATCCAAGCCAATAACTCTTTTAGCGACAGCACGGGCATATGCTTATGGAGAGGCATTGGTTCAACGCGTGGCTCGTATCTTGTGCGATCCAGGATCGCAGGTTAGCTTAATTACAGATCGCTTTGCAAACGCATTACGGCTATTTCGACGGAAGTGCAGTGTTAACATCGAGGGTGTTGGAGCAGCCGTCAACACGCAAGCTAAAGGCAGTGTTATACTTACACTGAAGTCTACAACTACTAAATTTGAGATGCAGATTGAAGCTCTGGTGATACCATTTATCACTTCTCAGACACCTGCGATGAAGGTGGACATGCGCCAGTGGTCCTACTTAAAGGAACTGGACTTGGCGGATATTTGGTTTGGTACTCCAGGAACTATTGACGTTCTTATTGGTGCGGATGTGTGGGGACAAGTATTGGAGGGTGACATTATCGGCGGACGACCTGATGAACCCTTCGCCCAGCGTACCCGCTTTGGCTGGGTAGTATTTGGCCCAGCAACTGTTTCTTCTACATCGAATGGGTCATCATCGCTCGCACTCAGCGCGTTGCTAGGTGAGGATGAAGTGCGGTTGGAAGAATTGGTTCGAAATCTTTGGAGAATGGATGGCGATTCGATTGATTATGAATCTCATGATGAAGAGTGTGGTCACATCTTTGACCCCACACATCGTCGTACCCTGGACGGGCGCTACGTCGTGCATCTACCACTGCGGCGGGACGCGCCTGCTTGCTGACCCTACACTACAGGAAAACTATGTGAAGTTTATGCGTGAGTATGCTGCGCTGGGGCATATGGAGCCTGTGCAAGCACCATATTCTCATGACGGGTGCTACTACATCCCTCATCATGCGGTTGTTGGAAAGTTTCGAGTCGTGTTCAACGCGTCAGCGCAAACGAGTACTGGCGTTTCCCTCAAGGACATTCAGCTGGTGGGCCCAACCATTCAGGACTCACTTGTAAACATACTGTTACGGTTTCGCAGATACCGAGTGGCGATTACCGCTGACATTGAGAAGATGTTTCGGCAGGTGCTGGTTACCTCCGAACATCAGGATCTCCAGAGGATCATATGGCGAGAGTCACCGGCAGACAATATCGGTGTTTATCGTTTGAAGACAGTCACTTATGGGATGGCGAGCAGCCCTTACAACGCCGTACGTGCCCTTCAACAGTGTGCGGTCGATAACTGCAGTGTAATTCGAGACGAGGATCAGGCGGCTCTTGCTCGAGATGCAATCTTGACGTCGTTCTATGTTGATGACTTTTTGACAAGCTGTGCGAATGCCAGTGAAGGAATAGAACTGGCGAGGAGTGTAGATGCTATTCTATCTGCGGGAAAGTTTACGCTGAGCAAATGGAACTCAAACGATAATCAGGTAACGATGTGTTTGTCGAGTAACGCCTCTATTTCCAGTTATACATTCAACTCCGGCGAGACTTCGGTCCTGGGCCTTAAATGGGATTCGGTGACTGATGAGTTGTTCTATCGCGTTGAGGTTGAGCCGACCATAGATGTTCCTACCAAGAGAAGCGTGCTCAGGGAAGTCGCTCGACTCTTCGATCCTACTGGTTTGCTGTCCCCCGTAGTAATAACGGGGAAGGTTTTCATTCAGAAGATGTGGTCTGTGGGGTTGTCTTGGGACACTCCATTACCTGACGACCTTCGTGAGGAATGGCTGAGGTATCGTTCCAAGCTTAAGGCTCTGAATCAAGTTCGAATCGAGCGGTGGTTGGGTATGGTGCGACATGGCCGGACCACGTTACATGGGTTCTGCGATGCCAGCTCATATGCATACGCGGCCGTGATCTACATAAGGACAATAGACGATTCCCACGCAACGCCGCTCTCGCTCCTTACTGCACGCACGAAAGTGGCTCCACTCAAAGGCTCAACCATACCACGACTTGAACTCTCGGCAGCAGTGTTGTTAGCAGAAACCCTCCGGCATGTGCAATCGGCCCTGAGCTTGTCCGAAGCTCCCTACTTTCTGTGGTCGGACTCTGCAATTGCATTATGCTGGCTTAAGAAGCAACCATCAACCTTGAAACAATTTATATCAAACCGTGTTCGCAGGATTCAAGAGTTGACATCTCCAGATCGATGGCGTCACATTCGTTCGGCGCAGAATCCCGCTGATTGTGCTAGCAGGGGCATAACACCGCAAGAGCTGCTACATCACCCACTTTGGTGGCACGGACCCGGTGAGCTAGATAGCTCCGCGCTATATAGTACGGACATACCTCTCAGCCCGGACGAGTCCAAGGTACTTCACGCTGAGGAGCGAACAGTATCGTGCCTGGTCGGAGTGCATCTGGTCCGACCATTGGAAACGCGCAGGCGAGATGGCCATGTCATCTCGTTGACTGAACGCTTCAGTTCCATGCAGCCGTTACTAAGGACGGTGGCCGTCCTGCTACGATGGTTACCGAGACGTCGACACTTTCGTCCACCTGTTGTAAGTGCACGGGAGTTAGATGATGCGCTTGACATTTTGATCCGGTTGGAGCAAGCAAGTAATTTCGCGTCCGAAATTAAGCAGCTGAAGGCCAGCTCAGGTTTGTCATCTTCAAGTAAGATTCTCTCATTAAATCCCTTCTTAGATGAGCACCTGATCCTACGTGTTGGAGGTCGTCTCCACAAGGCGGAAGTTGAGCACGACCAGCGATTCCCGATGATCTTGCCGAGATCCAGTCCTCTCGTGCACCTCTTAATCCGACAAGCTCATGAAACAACGCTACATGGAGGAGCACAGCTGACGCTGCATACACTTCGTCACCGTTTCTGGATTTTAAACGCAAGACAAGCTGTCAAGTCCTTTGTACACCACTGCGTCGTATGTCGACGTCACCGAGGGGTGCTCCTCAAGCAGCAAATGGCTTCGTTACCCGGGCAGCGAGTTAAACCTGCAAGACCATTTGTATCCGCTGGGGTGGATTATTGTGGCCCTTTCACTCTACGTGTTGGCACAAAACGCTCTCGCACTCTCGTGAAGACATACTTGGCTATTTTTGTATGCATGGCGACTAGAGCCGTTCACATCGAGGTGGTGGATGATCTGTCTGCGCAAGCCTTCCTCGACGCTTTTACACGCTTTACCAGTCGGCGGGGTCCTTGCCGCGACTTATACAGCGATAACGGCACGGCATTTGTGGGTGCGAATCGACTGCTTCAGGAAGACGTGGCGGCATGGAACAATGAGAACAATCAACGATCGTTAGCGAGCATGGGCACCCAGTGGCATTTCATCACTCCTAGTGCACCACACCAGGGTGGTCTCTGGGAGGCTGCGGTTAAATCTGCCAAGCATCATCTGGTCCGCTGTGTTGGTTCTCAGACTATGTGGTACACCCAATTGCAGACCCTGGCCGCGCGTATAGAAGCGTGTCTCAATTCTCGTCCGATCACTCCACTGTACGATGACCCAGACGAGAAGTTTGCATTGACACCAGGGGACTTTCTCATCGGAGCACCGCTTTTAGCTGTGCCGGAGCCAGACATACGCGAGATTCCCACCAATCGCTTGAAGCAGTGGCAGTGGGTACGACAAGTCCACCAGGAGTTTTGGCAGCGTTGGAGCTCCGAGTATTTGATCACGCTCCAGAGGCGCAATAAGTGGCAGCGACGCGTCACGGATATCCGAGTCAACGATGTGGTGTTGGTGCGGCATGAGAATCTACCACCAACCCAGTGGCGTCTTGGTCGTGTGGTGGCAGTGCATCACGGAGACGACGGAGCCGTCCGAAATGTCACTTTGAAGACTGCGAGTGGATGCATCACCCGAGCTGTTCAAAAGCTATGCTGCCTGCTTGAACAAGATGATTTCGAGTCAGCCGACTCGACCGGGCAGGATGTTTAGAGTTAAGTGTGAACTCATTGTAATGTTTTCTTAACTATCAAACTTGTACTCTATGGCTACCCTAGCTTATCGATAACTATGTATCTACTTTGACATTTCTATTGTTTGCCAAGAATCCATTTTCATTAGTACGGTTTTTTTGTAATATTCATTTTGCTATATAAGCGCGA
>NW_023469455.1:0-5398 GCF_013731165.1 Rhagoletis pomonella | reverse complement strand
GGAATCAAATTGATAAGTTAAATGAAATATTGCCATGTGGGTGTCAAACTAAAGAGTTTTAAGAAGGCTGACAGAGGAAAATATGTTTGAGGAGGGTTGCCACCTGTTTGAAAATTTAACTAAAGTACATCGATCAAATAAATGAAATACTACAATATGGGTATCGAATTAAAGAGGTTTAAGAAAGATAGCTGTTGGAAATATTTTTGAGAAGGGTTGCCACCAATTTTAAAATTTTAACTCAGTTACATTGATAAAGTAAATGAAATATTGCAATGTGGGTAGCAAGCTAAAGAGTTTTTAAAAGACCTATTGGAGGGTTGCCACCTATTTGAAAATTTTTAAACCCAATTATATTGATAAAATAAATAAATTAATACAATATGGGTATCAAATTAAAGAGGTTTAAGAAAGATAACTGCTGGAAATATTTTGACGAGGGCTGCCACCTATTTGAAAATTTCTACTCAGTCAAATTGATAAAATAAATGAACTATTGCCATGTTGGTGTCAAAATAAAGAGTTTTAAAAAGGCTCACAGCCGAAAATATGTTTGAAGAGGGTTGCCACGTGTTTGAAAATTTAACCAAAATACATCGAAAAAATAAATGAAATATTACAATATGGGTATCAAATTAAAGAGGTTTAAGAAAGATAACTGATATAAATATTTTTGAGGAGGGTTGCCACCTATTTGAAAATTTTAACTCAGTTAAATGGACCAAATAAATGAAATATGGCCATTTGGGGGTCAAACTAAAGAGTTTTAAAAAGGTTTACAACCGAAAATATGTGTGAGGGGCTTGCCACCTGTTTGAAAGTTAAACTAAATTACATTGATAAAATAAATGAAATATTACAATATTGGTATCAAATTAAAGAGGCTTACGAAAGATAACTGTTGGAAATATTTTTGAGAAGGGTTGCTACCTATTTTAAAATTGTAACTCAGTTAAGTTGATAAAGTAAATGAAATACTGCAATACGGGTATCCAACTAAAGAGCTTTAAGAAGGCTTAAAACCAAAAATATTTAAAGGAGGGTTGCCACCTTTTAAAAAATTTAGCGTAATTTAATTGTTAAACTAAATAATATATTACAATAAAAAGGTATTAAAAGAGAGAAATCTTGATTTAGAATGATTTTCAATAGGATTATTCTCTACCTAAAAGTAAAGACTGCAAATATTAGAACTTTATGAAATATTACATAATTCGTTCCAAACAGAAAATGTTAAGGAAAGCCTTACTAGAGATTTATTTTATGTTTCCACTTATCCAAATCCGAACAGTTTACATGAAGAAAGAATTTACAAAATCTTATCAAACGAAGTGATCATATTATCAACGAAGAGGTGGTATGCAATGAAAAGAAATAATAAAAAACTACAGACACAAATGAAAAAAGAATAAAATTCATACCTAACGAAAGCATAAAAATATCCCATGAAAGCTATTCAAAAATCCTTAATGAAAGCTTAAAATTAGTGGCACCATTCGCTAACATTATAAAATAGTTATTTTTAATCATAAACAATTTCACTTGGTGTCGCCATAGCCTACTCGTAGTATATTGCGAGTAAAGAGATGTTCCTGCTTTAGCGTTGAGTTTTTCCGACTTTCAAATATCTAAGAATTTTACAAAGGCGTGTAATTACTGGCGTATGCCAATGACATCGATATCATCGGTAACAAAAACCTCGAAGTCTCCCCTGCCTTTTCCAAGTTGGATAACGAAGCAAAGCGATTGGGTTTGGTGATCAACGAGGACAAGACGAGGTATCTCCTGTCATCAAACAAAGAGGCAGAGCATCCGCGCCTTGGCACCCACGTCACTATTGCCAGTTGTAATTTCGAGAAAGTAGACAATTTCGTTTAGTTAGGAACCAGCATACCACCGATAATAATGTCGGCATGGAAATCCAATGCCGAATTACTGTAGCGAACAAGTGCTTCTTTGGACTGAGTAGGCGATTTGGGAGTAAAGTTCTCTCTCGACGTACAAAAACCACACTTTATAAGTCCCTCATCATGCCCATGCTGGTATATTGCGCAGAAGAATGTACAATGACAACATCCGATGATGCGGCTCTTGAAGTATTCGAGAGAAAGATCTTACGGAAGATTTACAGGCCCCTACGCGTTGGCGACGATGAGTACCGCAGACGATGGAACGATAAGCTGTATAAGCTTTACAGCTGTTCCGCTGGCTTCGCCATGTCATTCGAATGGGAACCGCGTTTCAGGTCTAAAAGTATTCGACTCGAAATCCGCTGGTGGTAGCAGAGGAAGAGGGAGTTGCCCACTGCAATGGAAATACCAATTGGAGAAGGACTTGACTTCACGTGGCATTTCCATTTGGCGTAAGTTGGCACAGAGAGAAGCGACTGGCGGGCTCTGTCGAACTCAAATGATAAATTATCTTCTTCTTGGATGCGCCAGAAGGAACAAGGACAACATTCCTTATAAGATTGTGGCAACGGTTCGATGAAAAAATTACATAGCCATTGCTCTCGCTTCGTCTGGAACATCTGCGACATTGTTACCAGGTGGAAACATTATCATTTAGCTCTTATGCTGCTATTGAACATACAAATTATCGAAACCCCCACGTGCAATATTTCCAGAACATCCGGTGTGGGAGAAGTACTTATTACAAAAATGGAAAGTCATTGTTTGGGATGAGTGCACGATGGCACATACAAAATCGGTGCGAGATTTGCGTAGAAATGTTGAACTATTCGGGATTGATATTGCTCGCAGCAGATTTTACGCAAACATTGCCTGTAATTTCTCGGTTGACACCAGCGGATGAGATAAATGCTTGCCTGAAATATTCAACATTGTGGCAAGACGAATATACATACATTGCAGTTGACTACGAATATGCGTGTCCAACTAAAGAGCGATTAATCAGCCTAGGTAATCTCGCGACAATTACTGAACATAGGGAATGGAGAGGTGCCAGTCAATGAGAAATTAGGACGAATTTTATTGCCTGATAATTTTTGTAACTTAGAAACATCGAAAGGAGAACTGATCGAAAAAATGTTTCCGGATATTCAAATTAATTATAGGAATCATGATTGCCTCAGTGAACGAGCGATTCTTGCCGCGAAGAATAAGGATGTCTATCAACTCAATAATGTTTTTCAATCCAACATTCGAAGTGATGAAATAACATATATGTATATTAGATGCCTTATTTTCTCCATACATTTTGCTAAAGTATTTCAGATCCTTCCTCCGGCAGCAGAATATGAAAATATGACGCTAAAGACCTAACAAAATGGAAAAACAATTTCATTATTGCAAAAACTGAATTAGCTACTCCGAAAACCACGATTTATAAGACTGTTTTGCTATAACTTTAGATCCTTATATGAAAACACATTCATCTTACACAAGAAAGAAAAAAATATGAATATGAAGTTACCCACACGGCCTAAAGTGACAATTTGGTACTATTTTTCAGGAATTTTCAAATTTATTCGTTAGGATTTTCCAGATAGTAGTAATTTTTCCAAAACTAAAATATTAAAAATTGTAGCTAATTTAATGTAGTCATAAAAAAGTTGACATCTTTAAATAAAATTATATTTGAACTAATAAATTAGATTTACGTAAAGCCATGTCTGACATACATACTTTAATTTTTTTTTTAATTTTTATGCTTGGATGCTAGGTAGGGAAACACTTTCTGGTGCGCCGCTACGGGTGTATAAGGCATTCATCAATTAAATTTAAATTTTAGAAGAAGAAACCATTTTTTATCTGAGAAGTAATGGTTTTTATTTACCTTTTCTTAAATAGTAAATAGCGGTGCATAGATAATATTGAAAGTTTTGGTATAAATTAATTTGTATCAGTTTTTTAGCAGCATTTTAAAAGATGCAAAGTTTTCCGTCATTTTCGAAATTTGACATTACTCTTTTAAAAAAGTAGCAACCAAATTTTTAGTTCAACTTGGATGTTTAAGAGAAATGAAAAGAAAAGAAGAAATAAAACTAAAATAAATACTGAATCACATGTCTGTCGGACTATCGATAGGACCAAAAAACAATCGATAGTAGGAAAAATAAGAAACATCGATACTATCGATAGTGCCATCGATAGTTTTGCACCTCTAGCAGGGATGGAACCCGCATCAGCAGAAGCGCTATCCACTGAGCTAGGTACACCCCGTAAACTCTATGTATAAAGTTAGCGAAACAACATGAAAAAAATGTCGCATATACCCATGAATTTGCCGTTTTTTGCCGTTAATTAGTTGTGGAACAAATAATTTTGTTGCTCTTGTAGTGTTTTTAGATATAAGGTGTTTTGCTCACTTTATATGAACTTACCTAAGCACCCCTCCAAACTCAAAAACAAAAGACTAGGCTTTATGTCCAAATTTTTCGTTTTTTTGCTGTTCCAAGATGAGCTAGTTTCCTTTCAATAACTTTTAGAAGAAAATATTAATAATAAAATAGAAAAGCAGGTAATTATCTAGGTGGGCTTTCAACCCCTAAAATTGAAGGGGGCTACCATTAGACGCGTCTCAACCCAGTAACAAGAATCCGAAAGCGGAAATTAACTTTTTTACCGCATCAAAAGTTATTAACGAAAAACTTTTCCACAATAGCACCTTTTTTATTCCCTTACTACACTCACACAACCGCACAAATTGCCCACCCTACAAGACAGCTGACTATCATATGAGTACTCATATTATCATTACCCCTAATCACAAAAGTGCTTATCAAAGTCCTCATTTTCGTTCAGGCCATGGGAAAAAATTTAGTACTTTCCCCTCAATGTTGTCATCAGAAAGTCCTCAGTACTAATAGTCAAACTACTCATTTATGCCGTACTACAAAAACAAAAGAGTAAATGTGTGAGAATTTTTGCCTAAAGTGCTCAGCAATGTCTTGTAGGGCACATTTCACCATACATACCACAACAATACTTCATTTTAGCCATATATGTCAAAATATCGCTAAATATATCACTAAAAACTTATATATCTTATTCATTATAATGTAAACAGTTTTAGTGTGCTCAACGCAAAATTTACCAGCTGATGTGCGGTATCGCCACTCAACCTGAATGGAATAAGTATTGAATATGTTTACACGGAGTGCAATAATGTGCAATAAGTAACCCTGGAAATAACTAAATAGGTAAAAACTCTCATTTTATCACTAATTTTCGCCTGCAGCGCTTTTTTCAATAAAAATCGATACTTCGATATATAATGAAAATTGATTCTTTGACCTTTAATACCACCAGTTATTATTATTTCCACCTCAAAAAAAGAAAACCGTTATGATTAGGACTAGGACCGCTATCCCAATATAATTTTTTTTAGGAATCAAATTGATAAGTTAAATGAAATATTGCCATGTGGGTGTCAA
>NW_023469454.1:0-5399 GCF_013731165.1 Rhagoletis pomonella | reverse complement strand
TTTTTGGGCAAATATAATGAGCTCAACGAATTTCGCTTTTCCGGTTCACAACCTGAGCATACATATATGTACATATATACATATATACATTTTCAAACGAAATAAAAATCAGCTGCTCACGCTTATTTAAGAAAACAAAAAATATGTGCATATATAGTTAGACACAAATGCGATTAAAAAGAGGCAAATGAAACTGACCCTAAGCTGTTGAATAGTAACAGAAAAAAAATAAACAACAACAAGTGTGCCAACTATACCACATCAACGGAAGTATCTGCAATCAGCTGAAAAAAAAAAAACTGAAAGCTAAGTTTTTCTAAACGACAAAAAAAAAACAATAACGTGCTTTCAGTTTCACCGAAAAAAGCCTAGACTTGGAATAGCTAATCCAACTAACAATTCCAGCCACACAACAAACAAGTGGTCAACATATCACCGAATAACCGTTAACAAGACCGCCCCATAACTAACCTATGCTACTTTGCACGTCACCGGCCTGCGCGGACAACAGCACCAACAGACGTCCGGACAGAGCGTTAAGCCAACAAATGATAAGCTGCTCAAATCAGCAGCCAAGCCACTAACAAGTGGGTCTACAGTGAAACCGCGTATTCGTACATTGCTGGAGAGCGCGCTGCTAAGGCGACTAGGTAACCAGCTAAGTAGCCAACCTTTTCCGCTTTTCAGTATACAAATTGGCCTGCTCTTTTCGTGCATACCATTCGTGGCAATCAAAGCAATCAAAGGCAGAGGCAAAGAAAACGTATTAACAAAATACCGAAATGTACAAGTAACACATGTTGTTTTTATTGTTGTTGTTGGGGCAACTATTGCTGACCACGTTGACTTTTCTGACAAGCTCGCCTTTGCAACTGCAGACCAGCGGATTAGTCGCTGCCAAGCTGCTGAGGTTAGTATGCATCTGTGGGTTTGTGCATCTAGTATTGGACGACGTTTGCTGTCACAATGTTTGTTGTTATTTTTTGCTTTCTTCTACCGCTCACAATTCATTTGTATTTGCTTACTTGATGTTGAGGTGTCTGGGTCAGTAGTACCAAGTTGTTGTTTGTTGTTGCTGATGGCTGATGGCTTTTGGCATTTTGCTGGTCACTATTTGCTGTTAGTTTGCCAGCTGGTGGCGAGGCGTTGAAGAAACTAATGACCTTAGCCATGCTTTGGTCGCAGTGCGCCCAGCTCAGTTTCGTGTGGTGTCCAAATAAGCAATTGACTTTGGCATTCAAAAAAACAACACCAGTATAAGAAAAAGGAAAACAACGCGCAGAGGGGAAACAAAAATACCAAACTTTACAGAGATGTTGGCAGCTGGCAATTGGCATTGGTGTGTTATCAAAATTTCATGGATCATGCGGCGCAAGAAAACTCTCTCTTTTCGAATGCAATCGGATGGCAATAAGGCGCTTTGGAAATCCAAAATTCAAACGAAAGGAACCCCAAAGCATAACAAGTAGGCGGTCATTGAAGATAGACAATATTGATTGGCTGCTGTTGCGTGTTGTATACGCATAATTAAAGTTAGAAAATAAAATAAAAGATGAGATAAAATAAAAACGCAAAAAGAATGAGATCCATTTTTCTTAGAACGCCGTTTCATTCCATTTAATGCAGTGGAAATATCTGAGGGAATTTGATATTGCTTTTGAAGGCCGTTGTTTACGTAAGTAATAAGAATCAGTAAATTTAATTCAACCAATACCTATGCCGTGCGAATGGACACCGACGCCCCAGCAGTGAAAGTTTAAACTCGGAACCCGCTGGTGGTAGGAGAAGAAGAGGGAGACCCCCACTACGATAGAAAGACCAGGCCGAGGACTTGGCTTCACTTGGAATTTCCAATAGGCGGCAGTTGGGGTAGAAGAGAAACGACTGGCGTGCTTTGTTGAACTCGGATAAAATCGCTTAGGTGGTTACAGCGCCAAATAAGAAGATATCTATGGGAAACTCAACGAGGTCATAGAATGCAAAGAATGGCTCATCTCTTAAATATATATAGTGGTAATTTTATTTTATGTACCGATTTACTATAAAAGCTCAGTTAGTCTAAATTTAACTAACCTAAATTAACTTAACTTAACTTAATATTGTGGCCAACGTTATATGCAAACCCGGAATGACGGTAAGTGAAAACTTAACTTAAGTTGACGTGTTGAGTAATCTATACTGAATGAGCTTTAACTAGTTACCGCCGTAGCCGAGAAGTTAGAGCTGAGTACTGCCAGGACCCAGGGTGCGATTCCTGGTCCCTGCTAGATAAAAATAGTGTATTTTTCTAATAGCGGTTGCCCCTGGGAAATCAATGGCATACCTCTCAGTATGCTTCTGCCATGAAAAGGCTTCTCATAAAAAACCAATTGTCTTCAAACCAAGTAACTTCGTCTAAATCATCTAATAATGCCTCGATGGGGATGCTTACGCTTCTGATATATCGAGAAAATATGCTTTTATTTTGAGAGTTGACCAGTATCTATATGTATAAGCCTACTACATAAGGTTGCTGAACGGAAAGCCGGGCCATTTAAGTTCGGCGAAGGGCACATTGTAATACCACACGAACGTTAAACCAATTCGTGAAGTGTACGAATCTTAGTAACTGCCGTTCCCTAAACCTATGTAGCAGTGGCGCTCAGATCGCCTAAATATCCCTTTTAAGAAATGCTTATCTCTTCCTGCAGAGTGCAGGGTGATCGCAGAGTAAATGCCTTATAGTTTCAGGTTCTTCGTTATGGGACAGCTTTTTCAGAAGTGATTGTGTTGGGCCCTACCTAAAAAAACATTGGGAAACCTAAAATATTCATATTGTACCTAATTTTGGGCTGACATCATTAAAACGATCTGACAAATCACAAAGAGCATTTGCGCAATCCAAATGAGATCGCTCTAAAAATTATGAAGTTGAATACCTGGGAATCCTTTAAAAATCTGCTAGGTTAGCAAGTCGATTCCAGATGTGAAAGCACCTCTCAGCGAACGACAACATTAATTCCCGGTTTCACAGTTCGTATTTAAATTATAAAGAAACAAGACATTAACGGCTAGTGTATGCTGAATTGGTTGTTAGGGTACTCTTGATTTCTTTGGTGTCGTGGGAGCGAGGGTAAATCAGATGCCTGACATGGAATCGTTAGTTTTATTTAAAGATTTCTAAGTGAAAGGAACCAGTCGACTAGACCAAATTACCAAAGTAACATACAGAATAATTAGTGAAGTTGAACTCCAATGTAGTGGTTTCATCTGTGTTCAATAGGCTGTCATCGCTTCAATCAAAATAATAAAGCGACTAATTTCAGAAAAAATGGTTTGGAGACAAACAAAAAGTCTTATAGTCTTCTCCATCTAGAATTAATTTTCGCAAATTGAAGTTGATCTACTAAAACAAACTTCAATTTTGTGAAATACCAGGAAATAAGACAAATATTTATATTATTAAAGCTCCCACTCACCTTGTGGCTCTGAATTCGCCTCCTCCTCCGAAGACGACGCTTTGTCCTGCTGCCTTTGCAGCTCCTTTTCCCGCTGTAATTTCTGCTCCTTCTCCTTGCGCTCCTCATCCGTCCACGAGCAATGCACTGCACCGTCGCGATGTAAGCTCAAATTCTCAATGCCATCTGGTATTTCCAGATCGTTGAAAATATGCCTCTGCCCAGCAGCAGCCATACGCCGATAGAGCATCATGAATTGGTAAAGCAGCGACCAGGCCTGCTCCTCTGAGAGAGGTGACTTAAAAGAGTCTAAAATGTTTTTCAACGTCAAACAACTCTCTGTATTCGTGCAGAGACAAACCGGCGGTGGCAACGGCGTGGCCATTGTGTCCGCAATTGTGGTTGCTGTTAGTGTGACGCCGCTGCTGCTGCTAGTGGATTTGTTATGCAGGAGTTGCTCACCGTTATTGCTGTCCGGCGAGGTGGAAAGAAATCCCTCCTCAGTGTCTGAATTGATAGTAAGAGTGGGTGCCAGCTTCTTCTTTATTTCCAGATCTGTGTGGAATTTTATGGTGACGGCACTTGGGCAGTTATCACTTCCATTGCCTGTGCCACCACCACTGCCGCTACCACCAGTGTCGTCCAGTTTTTGGCTGTTTGTCTTGTTGTGATTGATTTTAGTTATGTTGTTGTTGTTGTTCTCCTCAGTCATGCTTTTAATGTGTTGTTTAATAACTTCAGTAGTTAAAGGTTAATTAGTTAGTTGGTTATTTAGTCGGGTTTAAATTGTGAAACGTCGTAGATTGGATTCGTAATCGCTTAGTCGATTTAGACGGGTCACTTTTATAGAACAAAAATTTTTTTCTTGCACGCAGAAACACAGTTATAATTTTTTTGCACGAAATTTTACACTAACAAATGTGGTTAGATTATACACAAACATTTTTTCTTGAATTTTAATTACATTGTTATTAATTAGATATATGTATTTTATTTTATTGCTTTTGCTCCAGTTAAATATTTTGGCCAAATTTAGCCCAGTTTTGTTGTTGTTTTGCTCACGTCTATATCTGTCTTGCAGTTGCCGATTTGATGGCTTGGATTGGAATTTGGATTAGAATATGTCCACCGCTGCGCGCATAAAAGAGAACAAACAAAAATTTTCACAAAAATTAAACACAAAATCAAATCCAATCAAGTTTGGAAACAAAATAATTATTTATTTTTCTGTTAATTTTCTATTCACTGAACACAAAAAGCAATCAAAATTGTTTGAAAAAATATCAAATTATTTAACAGAGAAAACGGTGCAATAAAGTAGTCGCCTAGTAGTTGTTGTTGGTTTTATGAGCTTTATAATTCTTCACTGGCGCAAGTGTGACAATTTAGATTAATTCGTGTGCTGTGTAGACTTTTGCTGTTGCTTTGCGAATTATTCTTTTTGTTATTGTTGTTTTAAACATTGCTTCCCATTGGAAAACTGATAGAGCCCGTTATCTGGCGCATGATTCACGATGAGACTCGTGAATGGGACACTTGTACGCGGGAGCGTTATCTAAGCGCGCGCCCACACGCTACAGAGGTAGGGCGCTAAATGCTTGCGAAATTTTTTACTTTTAACAAAAGGGCATCTAGAAACATTAATGGGAAAAATATTAAGTTCGTAAGAGTAATGAATTTACATGAATACATACTTATGTAGTTGTATTGCAATTTTAATGAAAACTAGACAGAGTACATAATAAAAAAAATATATCAGTTTTAAATAAAACAGAAAAGTATTTTGTCATGAAAAATACATATAATATAAAATAAAAAATTTATAAAAATATTTTACTTACAAAAGAAATTGCTTAAAAAATTTTTGAATTTTTTTGGAAATATATTGAAAGTAAAATCTTTAACAAAAGCTTTTATCGAAAAGAAATTCGTAAAGGAATTTTAAAATATGATTAAAAAATT
>NW_023469453.1:0-5399 GCF_013731165.1 Rhagoletis pomonella | reverse complement strand
TCGGATCTGTGTCAATGGTCCAAAGTCAACCGCAGTCGAGACTAGACAATTTTACTGCATTGAAGCAAACAATACAAGCTTTGAAAAGAGAGATAAGTGAAATTAAAGCATCAAACAACCAGCGTGGACGTGCACAAACGCCATCCCGTAATCAGCAGCGCAACCGAACCCGTTCAAAGAGTCAAGCAGACAAGTATCCGCAGTGTTATTATCACCATCGATTCGGTGCAGACGCCAAGAAGTGTGCCGAGCCATGTTCCTTTGCGAAGTCGGAAAACTAGAAACCGCTTCACCTCCGACGGTTGATGAAGCGTTCAGCAAAGAAAAAACACGCCGTCTTTTTATCGTCGATCGTAATACGAAACTCAAATTTCTGGTCGATACTGGTGCCGACTTCTCCATTATACCAGTTTCGTTCTTTCAGAAGAAATTAAAAACAACCGCATATTCCTTGTTTGCCGCCAACGGATCGCCGATTGATACATACGGGGACAAGCTGCTAGTAGTCGATTTCGCGCTTCAAAGGGAATTCTGTTTCAATTTCGTGATTGCTAACATCTCTAAACCAATTCTGGGTGCAGATTTTCTGGAAAAATTTGGACTACTGGTGGACGTCAAAGGCAAGGTGCTTATCGATAGGGAGACGGAGCTCAAAACAAAATGTACTTCCGATTACACGGTATATGAGCCAGTATTCTCCATCAATAGCGACAACGTTTATAAAGATTTGTTATCTGAATTCGTCGATTTAACAGCGACGAAGATTTTCAACGAAGCGGTTATCATGAAAACACCCGTTCGACACCAAATCCTCACAACGGGTCAACCGGTTTTCTCACGTGCACGGCGATTAAATCAAGAAAAGCTCACAATCGCCAAGAGAGAATTTGAATACATGATAAATGCGGGAATTTGCAAGCCATCAAATAGTGAGTGGGCCAGCCCATTAAATATGGTTCCAAAAAAGAATGGACTTTGGCGACCCTGCGGCGACTATCGTCGATTGAACGCGCAAACAATTGCGGATCGTTATCCAATCAAGCACATCCAGGATTTCACGCAATATCTGGGTGGTAAGTCTGTTTTTTCAGTAATCGATTTAGAAAAAGCCTATTTCAATATACCAATAGCCGAAGAAGATCGAAAGAAGACTGCGATCATTACGCCATTCGGTCTCTTCGAATTCAATGTCATTTGGACTTACGAACGCAGCACAGACTTTCCAACGCTTTATGGACCAAGTTTTCTTCGGTATGAATTTCGTAGTCTGTTACATCGACGATATTTGTGTTGCGTCTAGCACTGCAGAAGAACATTATCAACATATACGTATGGTATTGGAACGCTTACGCGAGTATAATCTAAAAATCAACGTTTCTAAATGTGTATTTGCGCAGGAGAAAGTTCAATTTCTTGGGCATCAAGTAAGCAAATCTGGAATTCGACCACCAACAGACAAAATCGACGTCATCGCGAATTTCCCGAAGCCAACGGCAGCGAATGAGCTGCGCAAATTCATTTGTATGTTAAATTTTTCCGGCGGTTTTTGCCGAACGCAGCGCAAACTCAGGTTCGTCTACATGCTCTTATCAAGGGCAATATTAAAAAGGATAAAACACCAGTCATTTGGACCGATGACGCGGAAAAAGCGTTCGAAGAATGTAAACAAGCTTTGGTGAATGCGGTAACATTGGCACACCCAGTGCCAGATGCGAAGTTGGTGCTTTACGTTGATGCTAGTAACTTTTCGGTTGGCGCAGCCATTCATCATATCAATAATGAAAGGCTTGAACCGCTAGGCTTTTATTCAAAGCGAATGACAGACCGCCGGAAGCGTTACAGCACTTCCGATCGCGAGCTATTGGCCATTTACCAATCGATCAAACACTTCAAGCATATGATCGAGGGTACAAGTTGCACAGTTTTAACTGATCATAAACCAATCACTTTTGCTTTCAAGCAAAATCCGGAGAAGGCATCACCACGGCAACTAAATCACCTAGATTTTATCGGCCAGTACACTACTGACATACGCCACATGCCTGGAAAAGATAATGTGGTCGCGGATTTACTTTCTCGTATCGAGAGCATCACGGGCTGCGAGCAAATCAGTTTTGAAGATTTAGCTGAAGATCAAAAAACCGACGTAGAATTGAATGATTTTTTGAAGAACAACGACTCCGCACTTCAACTTAAGCTAGTTAATATTCCAAGCACGGCAAGTACTATTGTATGTGATGTTGCTACCAAACATGTACGACCATTCATCACAAAAGGTTTTCGCCAGCAAGCTTTCAATTCGGTGCATAATTTAGCTCATCCGAGTAAGCGTTCAACCATCAAGAAAATTAGTGAGCGTTTTGTGTGGCCGAATATGAAAACAGACATCGCCAATAGGGTAAAAACTTGTATTGCATGCCAAAAGTCCAAAATTGCCCAACACAACAGATCAGCAATCGATAATGTTGCAGTGCCGGACAAGCGTTTTTCATAGATACATATCGATTTGATGGGACCGCTGCCGATTTCAAATGGTTACCGTTACTGCATGACAGTCATCGATCGTTTCAGCCGATGGCCTGTTGCCGTTCCCATTGAGGATATCTTCGCAGATACGGTAGCAAGGGCTTTGGTTAACGGATGGATAGCGTTCTATGGCGTACCTGCGAAAATCACGACAGATCAGGGTAAGCAGTTCGAAGCAAAACTTTTTAACGAGCTAGCACAAGTCATGGGCGCCAAACATTTTCGGTCAAGCCCACGTCATCCGCAGGCAAATGGTTTAATCGAACGTCTCCACCGAACTATGAAGGCAGCAATTAAATGCCAAGACAGCGAACGTTGGGCCGAAGCATTGCCATTGGTTATGCTCGCGCTACGCAATGTTTACAAAGACGACATAAAAGCAACACCGTCAGAGATGCTATATGGGACGACGCTGAGAATGCCTTGCGATTTCTTTGAAGAAACCGATTACAATACTTCAGAAACTGAATTTGTCAAGCAATTACGAGAAATGATGGACAAAGTGCGACCGGTTCCTACATCTAACCATGCCAACAACAAAGTTTTCGTTCAAAAAGATTTGCAGGCGTGCACGCATGTTTTTCTGCGCGACGATTCGGTTCGTAAGCCGCTAAAAACACCCTACGACGGACCTTATGAAGTTTTAAACCGGAACGACAAAACTTTCGAAATTAAAATCGGAGAGCGTAAAGTTCGTGTAAGCATCGATAGGCTTAAAGCAGCATTTCTTCTCATTAACGACGAGTTACTTTCAAACGACACCTCGTTGGAAGCAAAAGATCATACAGCGAACCCTATGATCAAGATGCAGAGCAAGAAGCCCAAACAAACAGATGGCAAAAGCGATCAACCGAAGACGACAGGAAGCGGAAGAATTATTCAGAAGCCAAAAAGATTTGTAACTTTTATTAGTATTTAAATTAGTATTTTTTTCGTGCCTTTTCTCTGCCATTTAAGTCACTGGTAGGGGAGTAATGTGGCGATCAACGACAACAATCAAACTAAATTAAATTTTACGAATCAAATTATCTATGGTATTGTATTTTTAAAACTGTCGAAATAAGTTTGTCAGTATTGATATGAAAACTCGTAAAAGTTTACGTTACGAGTTTGTAATGCATACGAAATCCGATCTGGTAGCACCATCGACATGAAGAAGAAGGTGCCAGAAAAAGAGATTATTAGATTGGAGATAACAGAGAGGCGACACGTATTTTTGAGTAAGCAAGCATTTTTGTGAATAGAAAAAGCAAATAAACATTTTTGTGGATATTTCGAGTTGTGAAATATAAATCCTGTATTTCACTGGTACGACACCCACAAGCTCTTACTTCACGCCCGTAGTGAGCAGGGCACCCGTCATTTTGCGGCCATAGTCTTCGCCGCAGGTTTAAGGGTACATCTTCCAAAAGAGTTGGAAGCCGTTCCCGAAGGAACTCTAAATAACTGTGAGAGTTGAGCGTTGGCGGCAGTTCCACAGGTACTAATATCTGACAATTAAAAATACCGCACCATAAATTTATTTTGTACCGGTACTGCGAACGATCTTCTCTCATTTCGTGAGGATTGTCTATCTGCCAACTGTGAAGGTTATGTAAATTAAAATAACCATCACGTTTGCATGATGATTCATCGCTCCAAATTATTTTATTAAAAAGGTTGGGGTCTCATGCATGCATTCGCAACATTTCACGGCAAAATCTAACCCTCGACAGGTAATCTCTTTCCTGTAGAGCCTGAACACGTTGAATGTGGTAGGGATGAAATCGATGGTCTTTTAAAGCTTTGTGAACTGTAGTTTTTGGTATTCCCGTCCGTCTTTCCATCATTCTCACTGAAGTCGATGGACCTAGTTCCACTTCCTCTAACACAGCTTCAACATCTACCGTTGCAGGACGTTCTGTTTCGCCGCCACGCCTTCCAGGGATGCGACCTTAAAAAAGTGAAAAATGATAGTTAACAAGCAAGCAAACAAGAAAGGTGTAAAAATCACTTACCTTCATATATTTCTCTATGGGTCCGGGCGAATACTTCACGACCCGGATGTCGACGATTGGGGTATCGCTCTGCATAGAGTCTTTGAGCAGCTCTGGCATTACAGCAAGCTTCACCGTAAATTAGGTGAATATCCGCATATTCATGCGACGTATACTGCGTGTTCTCTGTCATAGTATTAATAACACAATGTTCGAAGGGTCCAATTTCACAAAATCCACTTTCACTAATTCCGGTAAGTAACACAAAATAATGTCAGGAGCAGGTAATAATGTACCTTTGTACTATTTAGTATGTCATTTGACGGTAACAAAAGCAAATTCAATTTAAATCTATTAAATACATTCTAGCGTGTCTCAGTCCTTTACCCACAAAAGCGGCTATAACTTTTTTTTCTATTCGAAACAG
Source organism: Rhagoletis pomonella (assembly GCF_013731165.1). NCBI lineage: Eukaryota > Metazoa > Arthropoda > Insecta > Diptera > Tephritidae > Rhagoletis > Rhagoletis pomonella. The sequence continues at coordinate 470 of NW_023469453.1, read as the reverse complement.
TAAGTGTGACACCTTTCTGAAATCTTTATGAAATGAGCAATTTTTTTATGTAATGTAAAGTTAAAACTCAGTACATTTTGTTTCACCCGAGATAGTCAAATTGGGGAAGAAAATATCAGAAATCCAGAAATAGTCCTAATTTTATGATGGTTCCTTAATATATTTTAACCACATTGCATTTGAGTATGGAGAGGCAACTATCTGGAGGTATTTTACATAAAAAATTTACTAAGTATTGCCCGGTTTGTAGTTGCAGTTAAAGAAAACACATGAAAAGGTACGATTTTTTTTAATTCGAAAAAATGTAAATATTTCAAAAACGGTGACACTTTTACCTGAAAATTTTTTGTTTATCAGGGAGCTCACCCCCCCACCTACCTTCCCCTAAAGTTTGGCATGTTACTTCTGGGACACCCTGTATAGAGCCGCACTATTTTTTGTTTGAATCGTAGCAAAAGCATGCAAACAAC
>NW_023469452.1:0-5399 GCF_013731165.1 Rhagoletis pomonella | reverse complement strand
TGAAAGGGCTGACTGTCTCGCAAAGCGTGAAGCCCAAATGCGTTTGCATGGTCCCTAGCCTTTCTGTGGTACATCTAAAGGATACGCTGCAGACCTACTCAGGAGCTAGCTGGGAATAATCTCAAATTGCTGCCTACTGGCGGAAGTCAAAGGTAATAAGATAATCAAAGATATCCATAACTCTTTCCAGCAGGAACTCCAAAAGACACCTTGAACTTAGAACTCTTACTGGCTACCTGACAGCACACTGCAAGTTAACGTACGATTCTAATTAAATGGGTATTTTTGTAGAGACGGACTGTAGCGTTTTTCGGCTGGTGAAAGAAACGCCAGAGTATATTCTATGTGCCTGTCTACGAAGCATGAATCGTAGATTGATACACCTTGGAGAACGATTGCCTTCTCCATCTAAAATTTGGAACATGGCCTCATCCAAAGTGCTGAGCTTTTTAATAACAATTCTTATTTAGTACAATATATCTTCTTAGGTCGCAGCGCGGGTATCTTCGACGTAAAATCAAAAAGAGTGTTTGCCTCGTACGGACGTGTTTCACTCGAGCTCTGTGTTTATTTTGATTCTCGATTTTTTCATACTTCATAGTTTGTGCAATACAAATATTGTTTTTGTGACAACAAAAGAAAGAAAGTAAAATATTACATTTAAATCAAACAAATAAATAAATATAAATAAATAACTAAATAATAATAAAACAATTTGTGCACTACAAAAACTATAATCAATTTGTTTTGACATTTTTGGCCTGTGTTCGTATTCTACACAAACAATATGCCTTGCTTCTGTGGACAAAAAGTTGAACGCGCGCAAACCAGTGTGCAGTGCGAGAAGTGTAAGGAGGTGTTTCACCTGCAGTGTGTTGTTGGCACTTTGGCTGCTGATTTAAATTACTTTAAAAATGCCGATGAAATTTATATTTGTGGCGATTGTGCTGTCGCTCATCGTGAGGTTGAAATGTCTTCGCATAATGCTGTCGCTGTACAACAACAACAACAACAACAACAGCATGTAAATGATAAAGAGCAAGATTGTTTGCTGTCATCTATTCTTGCTGAATTGAGAAGTTTGCGAATAGAGCAAGCAAGTGCAGTGGCGGGTATACACTCTCTGCAGGCTGACAAAAACAGGTTATTAGGCGAATTAGAACTTGTGCGCTCTGAGCTTATTAATTTACATAAGCTATATGATGAAGTGGTTGCTGGTGCGCTTACCTCGCTCACATCAGAGGTCAAGGAACTACATTGCAGCGCTAGCATAAAAAAGGGAAAGATAGGTAGAGCTAAAAAACACCAAGCAAACTGCCGAAAAGCAAAATAACAACACAAAACATCCTAGTGATGAGCTCAGTAATAACAATGCTGAGAGTACAGCAGTGACAGCTGACAAAGTTTTTGCTGATAAAAATGTTGTTAGCACTGGTAATATTAATGATGTCTTGCATGCAAATGCAGCTGAAGCTTACAGTGCTGTTGATCTCTCTCGACGTCACCGGAGAGAAATCAATCAATTCAATAACACCTAATGACGCTGCTACTGCTTCGCTACCGTCATATGCTAACGTCCACGATTGAGAGAATACAAAGGTTGCGCCGATCTCGGACCGCTATTCCTCTCTTAACGAATTTGACAGAATCGTTGTTTGCATGACGTCACACTGGTGCAAATTGTTTACATTTTCCTAGCCACATTTTTTCTTCTTCTTCCATTCTTGCTCACGTTTTCGCATTTCTCTCTCGCAATTTCACCAGTGTGACGTCACACAAAAGTTATTCTCAAAAATCCTCTCTGATCGGCGCAATCTTGTATTCTATCATTCTTGGCTAACGTCATTACTGCCACTGTGCCATCGCCACCGTCACATGATAATGTTGCTGCCGCTGCTCATAGCGACTCTTCACCTAATGTTGCTGCCGCTGCTCATAGCGACTCTTCACCTGCAGTTGATGTTATTAATGCACCCAGTAGGAATCATTTTACGGGTGAACTTTTAGTAATTGGAAGTAATACGTCGAATGAACTGGAGGTTGCTAGTCACACTAACACACCTCGGTAACTGCTGATAATATCATCGCCCATGTAGCCAAGCATGCATCTATTGACCCGAAATTTCTGCTTTGCTTCGCTCTTGTGAAAAAAGGCGTGAATGTCGAGTCGCTAAGACGAGTTAGTTATAAACTCGGAGTGTCGTCGACTTTTTACAACAAATTGCTTGACCACTCACTTTGGCCAGCGGGTATCAAGGTGCGGCCATTTCAAAATTTTCAATAAACAGGGGAGGTAGCGTTGGTAGTCAAGTGACGTCCTCCTAAGCTACAAATCAATGCAACGAGCTAACCAGCCCAACGTCACTTAAATCATTTTCAATATTTTATCAAAATGCAAGTGGCATACGAACAAAATCTAATAAATTTAGGATTGCTTCAGCATTACATGAATATGATATTGTTGCTATCACCGAAACCTGGCTATGTGAACAAATTTCCAGCTCCGAGTTCTTTGACAACCATTACACTGTCTATCGCCATGATAGGTGCCCTCTTGCTAGTGGCTGCGCTCGAGGTGGAGGAGTGTTATTAGCAGTTAAATCTAGCCTAAATAGCAGTTTAGTAGCTTTGCCCTTTGCTGATAAATTAATCGAACAAGTCTGTATAGATGTATCAATTTCTAATGTCAAACGTATTTTCATCTTTATATCTTATATTCCGCCTAATTCTAGTTTTAATGTTTATGAACAACATATAAATAACATAAAATTTGTCAGTGAATCTGTTGCACCTAATGGGCAGGTAATTGTTATGGGTGATTTTAACTTACCTGACATTATTTGGTCATTTGACAATGGCTGGCTACTACCCTTTAATATTAAATCCGATATTGAATCTTGTGTCACTAGTTTTTTCTTATCTAACAATTTTCAACAATTGAATCTGTTTGCAATTCGAATTTCTAAGTTTTCAGCGTCTTAATAAGAACTCCGAGCCTCTATTATGTTTTAGAAAAGCCAACTTCGATGCTTTGAACACCTTTCTTAACCGCACTAACTGGGATTTTTTAGATTTCATAGAAGATCAAGACTTAATTTATACAAATATTTGCGACATATTGTCCGATGCTGTTAATAAGTTTGTGCCTTTGAAATCCTCCAAGTCCAAAAATAAACCACCTTGGTTCAACGCGGAATTAAGCCATCTAAAAAACATTAAAAGTAAAGCTCTAAAAAAAATACAGAAATTCGAAGTCTCTCGTGGACCTTCAAACCTTCAACCACTATAAAAGCGAATTTGACAGACTTCATAAATGGCTCTTTAATCAATATATAACTAAAATTGAAGACAGCCTGAAACTCAATCCGTCTTCGTTCTGGAAATACGTGAATTCTAGGCGTAAATCTTCCGGCATACCTGATAGAATGGAATACAAAGGCTGTGTATCCAGTACTACGCAAGAAACTTGCAATCTATTTGCCTCATTTTTTCAAGAAGTTTATGAAAGCTACCAGCCCTCAGACAGTCCTACAAATTCCAGACAAACTAATCTTAATTTTATATACGCATTTATTATCACTGAAGATGATGTTGCAGATGCAATCTTGCACCTCAAACCAAGTTTCAACTGCACTAATGGGTTTCCCCCAATATTTTTCATTCGGTGCGTGGATTCCCTTGTTAAACCAATCGCCAAACTTTTTAAGACATGTTTACGCCTGGGAACATTTTTTAGACCGTTGGAAGTCATGTTCAATTGAACCCATTTTCAAATCTGGAGACAAAAGTCTCATCTCCAACTATCGAGCTATTGTAAAGCAGGGGGTCTTTCATAAAATTTTCGATCACATACTTAACAAAAAGTTACTCGAACATGTTCAGCATGCCCTAACCAGCTGCCAACATGGGTTTTTGCCAGGGAAATCAATAGTAACTAATCTGTCTCTTATTTCAAATCACATTATCACTGCAATGGCACAACATTCCCAGCTCGATGTCATATACACCGACTTCTCAAAAGCTTTTGATAAAGTTGATCATAACATTCTATTACTGAAGCTCAACAAATTTGGTGTTTCCGGCTCTTTACTGAACTTTTTCAGAAGTTTTCTTCTTGGTAGAATATTATCGGTGATAATAAACTCAATAAGCTCGAACACTGAGGTCTATGCCACATCAGGCATTCCTCAAGGAACTCACATTGGCCCTCTGTTGTTTTTACTTTTTATAAATGACTTACCGTCGCATATCATATCGTCCAAGTGCTTAATGTTCGCAGATGATGTTAAAATATTCCTCAATATCAATAATCTTCTTGATTGCCAAAAACTCCAGCAAGATTTAAACATATTCTTAAATTGGTGTACCGTCAATAACCTAAGCCTAAACATTAGCAAATGTTGCGTTGTTTCCTATAGCCGCCGCGCATATGTCCATACCTTCAACTATTCTCTGGATGGCGTTGATTTGTTGCGTAAATCCGAATTTAAGGATTTAGGAATTATCTTTGACACCAAATTAACTTTTTCAAAACATATTGATCTGGTCTCATCTAAAGCGTATTCGATGGTAGGTTTCATAATTAGGAACACCAAAGATCTTAAGGACCCTATGACTCTGAAAACACTCTATATTGCTTTGGTAAGGAGTATTTTAGAATATGGGGCGATTATATGGAACCCATACTACACAAAGTACTCTGATAAAGTAGAGATGATTCAAAGAAAATTTACCAGATTTGCTATGAAAAGAGTGTTTTTTGAAAATGATATTCCAAGTTACGTATCAAGGAGGAAACTCCTTGGCTTACAATCACTAGCGGACAGAAGGTCGTATCTGTCGCTGCTATTTGCTTACAATGTTTTATCTGGCAATATTGATTGCCCAGAAATATTTGTTCTTTTTCGAGTACAAGAATCTAATATAAATCTCAGAAATCCCAGAAAGTTTATTGAGGGTTCACATAAGTCGCTTTACTCTTATAACGAGCCGATAGCCAGAATCATTCGCCTTTGTAACACATTCGCTCCGCAAATTAATTTTAATGTTAGCCTTTCTTGTTTTAAGTTAAGCCTTTTTGCACTGTTTAATTAAATATCAAAACATGATCATAGTCTGTAAGAAATTCTGTTTCGATGACTGAAATAAATAAATAAATAAATAATAATACTATCGTCACTAGATACGAATAAAGAGCTCAGAAAAACTCTTTGGGGAGTTCTGGGGAATACTGTTGCACTCGAAAATATAGTTGACCGCGGGTCTTTCTTCGCTGTCAAAGAGGTTAACGCGGCTTTATTTGTCGTCTCCTATGTTAAGAGTCTTTCTTCGCCAAAAGTTTTTTACGCCTCTTTTTTTCGCTATCAACTTTTGAGCTCGCGTCTTTATTCGTATCTAGT
>NW_023469451.1:1857-5400 GCF_013731165.1 Rhagoletis pomonella | reverse complement strand
GCATTGCGTTGTACCAATGTTCTGCCAATTCACTTGTAAGAGCTTCGTCTACTGTCACAGGTACTTTGACATCACCTGTTGCCATCATGCTTAAATAATTGTATACCTTTTTTGGTCTACCACACCCTCCAGAACGAACTAGCTTAGGTCTGCCTGGACCGCGCTTTGCTACACCTGGCTCCTCATCTGCAGATTCAAAATCATCTTCGCTTCTGTCAGACTGCGAACCACTTGGATCCACATCGCTTTGAACTTGATCAACCACACTTATTTCCTGTTGCGCATTGCCAAGAACTTCGACACCGGCTTCACTTGTATTTGTATCAACATTCGCTATAACATTCTCTATCGCTGCTGCATGACTCATGAGTCGACTCGGAATACTGCCTGCATTCTGTATATTCGATGAAGTACACGTCCCTGCTTACAATTAAGCGCTTCGTTTCGCGATCATACAATCTGTACGCCTTTGCCGTATCAGAGTAACCAACCATGGTGTACTCCTTCCCCTTGGTTTGAATTTTCCTCGTTGTCGTTTATCGAGTGCCACAGCAAATGACCCAAATGCTCGTAAATGTGCTACTGTTGGCTTGCGACCGTGCCATGCTTCGTATGGTGTTACCGTGCCCAATGCCTTAGTTGGTGAAAGGTTTCTCAAATATGCAGCTGTATACACTGCCTCAGCCCACAATGGCTCATCAACACCTGCACTGAGCAGCATGCACCTTGCCATTTCAATGAGCGTACGGTTTAGCCTCTCTGCTACCCCGTTTTGTTGAAGCGTATAGGGTACCGTCAATTGTCGCAAAATACCATTTGCTTTCAAATACTCATCAAAATTGTTGTTTACAAATTCTGCCCCATTGTCGCTTCTTAGGACCTTAAGTTTTTCGCCGGTTTGGCGTTCTGCCATTGCCTTAAATTCTTTGAATTTATCAAACACTTCGTCTTTGTGTTTAAAAAAATAAATAAAAATAAAGCGTGTCTTATCATCAGTAAATGTCAATATGTATCGAGCCCCGCCGATTGACGCTTTGTATGTCTTCTGCAGAATTTTTTGCACTACAATATGGACGCTGACTGCATTTACTGGACATGCACAAAGCACAATTGACATCTGCTGGTACGTTGAGTGTCAATCCAACCACCATTTGTTTATTACTCAGCTCCCGTAGACTTGCAAAATTTAAATGGCCAAAACGCGCATGCCTTTTCATCACGTCATCAATCGCTTTCCTCGAAAAGTACAATTTGTTTTTATTTGGTTGAAATAAATACAGATCACAGACCTTGATAGCACTAAAAATAATTCCACCGTGCTTGTCCATGATCGCTGCTTTATTTCCTCTGAACTCAACGATGTAGCCGCTGTCTACTGCCTTTGCACCTGACATAAAGTTGCACTGCAAACCTTCCACGAACAAAACATCAACAAGTGTGACGTCGAACTCCTTTGTCTTCAAGCGCACAACCCCTTTGCCTGTTGCTGTAATTTCATTTTCACCAGCAAGCATTATTGTTTCGTCACATGCCTCGAACTTATCGAACATGTTGCGATTGCAACACAAGTGTGAAGAAGCTCCGCTGTCGACGCACCAAGCATCGGCATGTAGGACTCTGTCACTGATTGCAGCAAACAAACCATTCTTCTTTACAATTCGCTGTACCGAATGTTCTCGTCGTTTTTCTTTGCACTGAGCAGCAAAGTGGCCTTTCTTACCGCAGCTGTAGCATTTAAAATTCGCCCGTTTGCTATTGTCACTGCTTTTGTCATTGCTTTTGATTTCGGCACTTGTTTTGTCGTATGTCTTTGCGTTCGCAGAATACTTATTTTTAACGCATGTGTTTTCTTGTGCTATAAATGCCTGTGCACTACATTCGGCATACTCCGAACTGCATGCTTTACGCCGTTCGCCTTCTTCTATCAATTTAATTTAACCGCACTAAGCGACGGTAGCTCATCACGTTATTCCAAAGCAACCACCAAATTTTCGTAAGATTTTGGAAGGCTAGCAAGAAGCATGATTACGAACAAATCTTCTTGGAGACAAACTCCTATTTCTGCGAGTTTTTCCGCAACTGCCGAAAATTTGCAAACGTATTTCTGGGCGCAATCGCCATCAGTCATTCGAGTAGCAAGTAATTGTTTGAACAATGTTACTTTTCTCACCGGGCCTTTTGGTCGATGTACCTCTTCTAGCCGTTTCCATGCTTCATTTGCTGTTTTGCAGTTTTTCACGTGGCTTATTTGCATAGGAGTAATGGTGAGTATTATAGTCGCTTTTGCTTTGTCGTCTTTTGCTTTCCACAAGAGCACATCTTTCAAATCCGCACCTTCAGCTGGACGAGCAGTTTCTCCGCACGTAACGGACCATAACTCTTGATGCACCAGGACACATCTAATTTTTCAATATTGAAAAGCAACGAACTCATTGCAATACAGAATCACTTTATATGTATCACTTGGTCCCCAGGAATTTGCACCTGGACCCATAACCTGTTCAATGTATTACCTTTTTGTGATTCGAGTTCCAAGTAAAAAACTTTGGAAAATATCGCTTCTAGTATAGAGACACAAAATGATGTTTATTAATTCAAAGTCAGAAAGCAAGTAAGGCAAAAAATGTATGGGTCGTTCTTAAAAAACATGACCATTCTGAATTTTGTAATTTTTAAAAATTAAGTTGGCCAAATATGTTTATAATTGGCCTCATGTGGTTACGGATGGTATCAACAATAGGAATCCATAACCAGCAGTATTTTTTTTAAGTTTTGGAGTTTTTGGAGTTAATAAGTCACAGAGTGGACCGGTAACAGAGGGGACAAATTAACTCAAAAATACCATATTTTAGCTTTTTATTCGAATTTTGGAGAATTTATTTGTCCACTTAATTAATGTACATAAAATATTTATAAAAAAATTATAAAATAAATAAAAAATCACTTTACTCACCGTTTTTCAACAGTAACAGAGTTGACACTGAATAAGGGTACGTACCCGGCATACAATTGGGTTCCTTACTCAACAACGCACTAAACAAGACTGAACAGTTCAAAACACATTTTGTTGATTTTAGCTAAGTTATGATGGAGAAGCATAAGAGAAATATACGCGTCATAACGTTTAACAAACATTTTTCAATAAAATGAGTGGACGTAACAGAGGGGACCAAAACCTGGGGACACAAATTTTCTTCATAAAAATTATACAAAAAAATTATTTTTCATCATTCTTTTCTATATGTGGTATTAATATACACAAACTGAATAACAAAAATTGTAAATATTATTTTTTTTCAATTTTATTTCAACTGAAAATAACTATTAAATTTTTATAAATTGGCTCGGGACACAGGTTTTTGCTAAACCTTTGACATTGAAAATATTTTTTAAGTTATTTTCAGATAATTAATTATTTTTTTTTTATAATATAGTTACGTAGAATCGATAATAATTTATAAAAATGCAGATATTTTTCTATTTTCTTTTTGAAGAAACAAAATATAAAATAGTAAAGTCTGGGGACACCAATTGGTCATGTTT
>NW_023469451.1:0-1757 GCF_013731165.1 Rhagoletis pomonella | reverse complement strand
AGTAAAGTCTGGGGACACCAATTGGTCATGTTTTTTAAGAACGACCCGTATACTGAAAAGAATACAGGGTTGCGTGAATATGTGAGTTGACGAGAGAGTTGCATTTCAACAGCTGCTACTCCAGATCGCCCTAACTAACTCGTATGACTGAGCAATGTTATATAGATACGTTGAGAGTGAGTCAAGAAAATGTTTAAATGCTTATATTTTGTCACCTACTCCACCGATTTGAAATCTGACAATTTTTGAATAACCTATGGAGCTTGCACTTTAATCTGATATACAACACAATTCTGTAGCTACACCAGATCGCCCTAACTAAGTCGCATGACTGAACTATTATATATAGATACGTTGAGAGTGAGTCAAGAATATGTTTAAATGCTTATATTTTAGCACCTACTTCACCGATTTGAAATCTGACAATTTCTTGGATAACCTGTGGAGCTTGCACTTTATTTTGGTATACAACTCAATTCTGTAGCTACTCCAGATCGCCCTAACTAAGTCGTATGACTGAGCAATTATATATAGATACGTTGAGAGTGAGTCAAGAAAATGTTTAAACGCTTATATTTTAGCACCTACTTCACCGATTTGAAATCTGACAATTTTTAGATGACCTATGGAGCTTGTGCTTTAATTTGATATATAACTCAATGCTATACCTACTCCAGATCGCACTAACTAAGTCGTATGACTGAGCAATTATATATAGAAGTGTCGAAAGTGAGTCAAGTAAATGTTTAAACGCTCATATTTTAGCACCTGCTTCACCGATTTGAAATTTGATATTTTCGGATAACCTATGGAGCTTGCACTTTAATTTGATATACAACTCAATTCTGTAGTAGTATGACTGAGCAATTATATAAAGAAAGAAGAAGGAAGAATTATATAAAGAACCATAAGCCCCATGAACTTGAAATTTGGCATGAAGACATATCAATAGTAGGGGCTTTTATGAGGGTTTATATAAATGAGTGTGTAAAAGGGGGCGCGGCGCATCGTATAGGCGTGGAATCCCCCATAATCCCCATGAACTTGAAATTTGGTATGAAGACATATCAATAGTAGGTGCTTATATGAGGGGTTATATAAATGAGTTTGTAAAAGAGGGCGTGGCGCATCCTATAGGCATGGAATTTTTTATCAGGTATAAACTCGGAACCATAAGTCGCACGAACTTGAAATTTGGTATGCAGGTGTAGCTATGGTAGGTGCTTATAAAAAGATGAATATAAATAAGTTTGTAAAACATGGCGTGGCAAATCCCAAAGGCGTGAAAATGTTTATCAGCTTTAACTTCGAAACCATGAGTCACATGAAACTTAAATTTGGTATGCAGACATATCTATGGTAGGTGCTTAAAGTAAGGTATATATGAATGAGTTTATAAAAGGGGACGTGGCACATCCCGTAGGCGTGGAATTTTTAATCAGCCATAAATTGGGAACCATAAGTCACATGAACTTGAAATTTGGTATTCATACATAGGTATCTATGGGAGGTGTTCAGAGTAACGTATATATAAATGAGTTTGTAAAAGGGGGATATACGTATATATATTTATCTATTAGATAACTCGGATATTTAAAACTGTGAGTTTTTTTTTGAAACCTTACAGTCTTTAGAATATTTTGAAATTTAGAGATTAAATCGTTTTTTAATCTCGCGATGCTGTTAAACGACAAAGGTTCGTTCATAATCAGCCCTATTCTGCATTTCGACTCGAATCGAAATTTCCTCCGTTTGGC
>NW_023469450.1:5002-5400 GCF_013731165.1 Rhagoletis pomonella | reverse complement strand
CCAACGTGCTGTGTACTATTGTTTCGTAGTGAATTGCTACGTTACAACCCCCCCCCTACTTTGGCGGACGAAAGGTTGCGGCATTCCAGAGTTTTGGCCCTATGGACCTTCACTACCTTTAGGCAGAGCCTAGGTATAATTTACCACCGTACGGCGTACGGTGGCTCGGCCGGTGTGTGTGCGTCCCGTTTGTAATTTTGCTTTATTTAACAAAAAAGGCTCTTACATGGTATGGTATTCCTACGCTATCTATGTGTATGCTTATGAGTATAAGTGTAGTAGGTATGGATATTTAAACATGATTGAACTTATTATTATTATCTCTATTGTATATTTCATTTCATTTATTTATTTATATATTATTTTTTTTTTTTTTTTTTTTTTTTTTTTTTTTTTTT
>NW_023469450.1:0-4902 GCF_013731165.1 Rhagoletis pomonella | reverse complement strand
TTTTTTTTTTTTTTTTTTTTATTAACAAAGTTATGAAAGTTATGATTGCTACGGAATGTATCCTGGAGGTTCTTGCTCAGTCGCAGAATGTAACGTTGTACCGCAGTCCGCGATACCTTACGCTGGCGCGATCAGGGCCGTGGCGTGACACTAGGGCAGTTCGGTTTTTATATTTAACCATCCACCGCGTCCTATTGGTGACTTTTGGCCGCTTCAGTCGGAAGTTATCGACGAAGTCTTTTATCTCCTCGTCGAGCAGTGCTAGCGCGTGGTCACGCGCGTCCGGGGGGTTAACTTCTTCGCCGGGGGTGTAGCTATTTTCGGCGGTGTCCCCATTGTTTGGCGGTCCGCCTGTTTTCGTGCTTACGATGCTGGGTTCGCATTCGGGTGCTCGTGGCCCGGCGGGGCTGGGTGATCGCTCGTTGTTGGCGGGCGCTTCCACGATTGCGCCAAGAGGTTCGCCCGGTGCGGCGGCTGCCGCCAGGAGTGGTGGCCCTCGAAAGATTTGGACCCGCTGAATCCTGGCTTTGTTGGGTGGCCAGGGTACGCTTTCGAACGGCGGACGCCATGGTTGGACGCGTTGTGGTTCATCCGGCGGAGCTGGGTGGCGATTTCTGCGACTCATCACTTCGGTGTGTCTGACGTGACTTGCGGAGTAATCTGAAATGATAAGAAGAGAACGGGTTGCTGTTGTTATGCGTTGAACGGCTTCAGATCCTGCAGGTGCGCGTGCGTTGGTTGTTTGTCGGGCCGCTCGGGGTTTACGAGTGTCACCGTGTTGGAGGAGATGTATTTGGTGATCGTATATGGGCCTGAGAATTTCGGCGCGAGCTTCTGAGCATAGTTGTCGGCAGCCGAGGAGAGGGGGTGATCTCGCTTCATCACCTTCTCTCCTACTCTAGGTTTCCACGGCCGTCTGCGTAGATCGTAGTACCGTTTTTGCTGTTTGGCCGCCGCGGCGAGGTGCCCCTTTATCTCTGCCCATAGCTCGGTGATGGCTGGGGATGCCATGGGATGTTCCTCGGGTACGGCCCCTTCGGTGCGCATCTGCCGTGGCGCCGCTGGATTGCGTCCGAAGTTGATCTCCGCGGCGGATGCTCGCGTTGATTCGTGCTGGGCCGTATTGATTGCAAAGGCGATCTGGGAAAGCTCCTGATCCCAGGTACGATGATCTGTCCTTGAACGTTGTGCTATCATGGTTTTAACTACCCGATTGGTTCGTTCGGTCGGGTTTTCATGAGGAGCGTAGGCTGCGGTGAATTTGTGCTCTATGCGGTGCTCGCTGAGAAATTCCGCTAGGGCTTTACCCACAAACTGCTTTCCGTTGTCGCTGAGAAAGATGGCTGGGCAGCCGAAACGGTAAATGATTCTCTCCCGGAGTGCCTTGATGACGTTGGCGGTGGTGGCTTGGCGAACGGGAACTAACTCAACCCATTTAGAAAATTTGTCGACCAGGACGAGGAGGCACGTGTTTCCTTGTTTCGAGCGTGGAAGTGGTCCTACGAAGTCGGCCGTGACGATTTCCCATGGTTGCGAGCACTGCATGGTGGCCATTAATCCTGCTGGTCGTCTTTGTTCCACCTTGTACTCGGCGCAGGACAGGCACCTTCGTACGTGCTTGAGTACGTCACGGTACATCCCAGGCCAGTAGTAGTTCTGCTGTGCTCGTTTGAGAGTTTTCTTGACGCCTAGGTGTCCGGCTGCCGCGGCGTCATGCACCTCTTGCAGGATATCTGGTCTGCGACTGGTGGGGATGCAGAGCTTCCATTGAGGCGCGCGGGAGAGCTTGTTGCGCGGCGCGATGTGGCGGAACAATCTATTGTCGATGATTTTGTAGTCCGGGTGGCGGCTAGGCTGTTGCTGTACTGTCTTTAGTTTTCTTTCGTACCAATCGCTGGTGCTGATTTCCACGGTGTAGAGTGTGTCTGCTCCATCATCGGTTGTTGCCAGGGGACATCGTGAGAGTGCGTCTGCTACTACGTTCAGCGCTCCCTTTCGATATTCGATGTCAAAATTGTACTGTTGGAGTTCGAGCGCCCATCTCGCCAGTCGTCCGGATGGGTTCTGCAGCGAGTGTAGCCACTTCAATGAGTGATGGTCGGTAATTACCGTGAAGTGGTATCCTTCCAGGTACGGTCTCATCTTGCGGATTCCCCACAGCACGGCGAGGCACTCTTGTTCGGTGGCTGAATAACGCTTCTCCAGGTCGTTCAGGCTTCGGCTGGCATACGCTACGACTCTCTCGTGGTCGGAGTGGCGTTGAAACAGGACCACTCCGAGTCCTTCTCCGCTGGCGTCGGTCTGGAGGAAGAAGGGGCGGTTGAAGTCGGGGCAGCAGAGTACTGGCGCGGTCGTCAGCTTTTGTTTTAATGCCAGGAACGCGTTTGCTTGCGGTGCGTCCCATACCCAAGTCTGGCCTTTCTTCAGTAATTGGTTGAGTGGTGCCGCAACTGTGGAGAAATCGGCGACGAAGCGACGGTACCATGATGCAAGACCGAGGAATCGACGAAGCTCTCGGATATTCTGAGGCGCTGGCATCTCTCGTACGGCAGATATTTTTGCAGGATCAGTGTGTATCCCCTCTGAACTAACAATGTGGCCGAGGTAGTGGAGCCTCTGCTGCACAAAGCTACATTTGTCGAAGTTCACCTGCATCCTCTTCCTTTGGAGTCGCTCGAACACTTCGCGTAGATTGCTCATATGTTCCTCGAAGGTGTCCCCCAGGATGATTATGTCGTCTAGATACGCGAATACTTTCGGCTGTAGCTCGGGACCGAGGATCGCGTCGAGAGCGCGCTGGAATGTCGCTGGCGCGGAGTGTAACCCGAACGGCATGACTCTCCACTGGAACAGCCCTCTTCCTGGGACGGTGAAGGCGGTGTACGGCCGTGATCCTTTGGCTAGGGGTATCTGCCAGTACCCATTCTTCAAATCAATCGTGGATATGTACTTCGCTTCTCTGAGCTGGTCGAGGATCGCTCCAATCTGGGGCAGCGGGTATGCGTCTTGTTCGCTGGCGGCGTTGAGCTGGCGGTAGTCTATGCACATCCTCCAACTTCCTTGCTTCTTACGAACCAGGACAATCGGCGAGCTGTACGCGCTCTTTGATGGTTCGATCCGCTTAGCTGCCAGTAACTCATCGACTTCAGCATTGATCACCTGTTGCATGGCTGGATTGCGGGGGTAGTAACGCTGTTTCAGCGGCCGGTTATGCTTAAGGGTGATCACATGCTCAGCGGCGGTGCTTGGTCCGTTAATCCCACTGAAGGTCTGCTGGTGGTGTGCCAGGAATTCGGCCAGCTGCTTATTCTGTTCTCCGTTCAGATGCTCTCTCTCGGTTAATGTGTATAGCTGGGCGGGTGCATCCGTTGTTCGCGGGGTGGGTGCGGGCAGTGGTTGTCCGTCCAGGGTAAGGATGGCCTCTCTGTCCCTAAGGAAATCCATCCCCAGGATCATGCGTTCGGCAAGATTTGGGAGTGCCGAAGCCAGGGTGGTTGTGGCTCGCTTGTTGTACATTATCCTTACTGGATAAGTGTACAAGCTGGAGACGCATGTTTGATCGGCCAGTTGTACATTTCGGTGATTGGGTCGATGCTGGATTTTCCTCTCTTCCAGGTGTTGACGTATGGACTCGTCAATGTAGGTGAGCGTTGCGCCGGTGTCCAATAGTGCCCGTACGCTCATACCTTCTACGCTCACATTGATGTAGTAGCGACCATCTGCTTTTCCTCCTTGTTGGGTGTTAGTGTCTACAGGGACGGCGGCGATCGGAGCTGTTCCGGTGCTGCGTATTTTGCGGGGCGGCTTAGCGGTGGCAGTGTTGCACGGACAATCCCGGGAGAGGACGTTATCTCGGCCGCATCTAGAGCAGAACAGCCTTTTTGTCCTTCGGCATCGGAAGCGGAGGTGGCCGCGTCCTTTGCAACGCCAGCAGGATTCCTCTCTGCTGTACCTTTCTTCTAGGGGAGCTAGGCTGTGTGCTGCTTGTCGGCTGTTTCTGGCCTCTTCGCCCTTCAGAAGCTCAAATTCGTCGGTGAGATCCATCAGCTCCTCGATCGTTTTAAACTCCCCTCGCTTGACGAAGAGACGATACTCCACACGTAGACCATCGTAGATGCGTTCCAAGTGATCCTCTCCACACATGGTCGGGTGTTGGCGTATAAGCGTTTGTAATGCCAAGATGTAATCTTTGGCCTTCTCTCGGCTTTGTTGGCGTCGCTGCCGGATGGCATCTTCGAGCTGACTCATGTGTCGCCGTGGGAGGAAGAACCGCTCTATTTCTGCACGAAACGCTGCCCACGAATGTAGCTGTGGTTTTCGTACGCGGAACCATTGTAGAGCCTTCCCGCGTAACACTTCAGGTAGGGTTGGGAGGAGGTTGTCTAGCGGGATGCGGTAGCATTCGGCTAGCTCTTCGATCCTCTCCAAGAAGTCGTGTAGCGCGTCACCTCCCGAAAAATGTATGTCCCATCGGCGAACGGTATTCATTAGCTCGGCGTCGCTGATCTCGCCACGCTTTGTTGCAGGCTTCATCTCCAGTGGCGGTGGACTATAGTTGTCGATCCGGACGGTGGGAATGGTGCTGGGCTGCATTTTTACTGGTCTCTCCTCTTCTGCTTTAATCTCCTCTTCCAAATCTCTTAATAAATCCTCTGTTGATTTGCGATGTCGCTTCGCTTTTACATATGCGCTAAGCGCGTTGCGCAGGTCGGCGACTGTATATCCCTCTACGAAAATTCGATGCCGCTTGCACTCCTCTATTAACTTCTCCTTCTTTAGCAGATATATCCAGCTGAGGGAGTCGACGTTCAGCGAATTGGTGTTACTCTCGCTGGCGCGTGTGTCATCTGTTGGTTGTGGTGTGTTCGGCGAGCCCGCTTCCGCAGTGTTGGTGCTTGTTAA
>NW_023469449.1:0-5400 GCF_013731165.1 Rhagoletis pomonella | reverse complement strand
CTAACTTTGTAAACGTTTGATTTGGTTTATGAATACATACATCCATACTAACAAAATAAACAGAAAGACCATCAATGTATCAAAAGACATAACTTTCTTTGTTTGTAAATAAGGAGATATATATAGGCGGGGAGTTTCTTTGTCGAAATCGGTGAATTATTAAAAATCAGTTGGCTACCCTGCATGAGGCACACGTGTCAACTTCGTTTCGGCGAGCAGTTAATGCAAAACAAATCATACTCCGATAGTTCAAACAAAACAAAATGCCTTCTCTCAACAACAGAATATAAAGAACTAACCGTATATAAAATTTGACCCCAGTCATAATAAAAGATTGGCCCCTACACATATGTTTTTTTTGGCCGAGCTTCTCCTTTGATTTGTGGCGCGCGCCTTGATGTTGTCACACAAAGGGGAGGGACCTACAGTTTTACGCCGACTTCGTACGGCGATTGTATTTTTATGAAAAGCTGTTTTTAATGGCAGAAATACACTCGGAGGTTTGACATTGCCTGCCGAGGGGCGACCGCTGCAAAGATAATTTGGCGGGAAGTATTACTAACGGCCAACATTGTGGGTTATTAATACCCTGCAGGAAAACCGCGGACTAGTGAATCAAATTTCTAGTTCCGTACTAGGCCTTTATCGCCAAAAAGGAGCTAGTCCGATAGGAACTAGATCCCCACCAGTCCAAAATCGTCGAAAAGTGGTACTTTTAAAAAACTAATTTTTTCAGTTTTTTTTTAACTAGAAATCTATATCTAAAGTGACGAATTTAGAAATGGTTCGGAACTATAGAAAAAGGGATGCAGAACGAACTAGATCTTATTTGTCGAATTTAGAACTACTTCGGAACTATCGAATAAGGGATGCAGCGGGGGGCTTGTTTACTTTGCATAGATATGTGTTCGACGGCTTTTTCGTTCAAATACGCTTCTATTCTGTGCTTCGCAGATGCTTTTTCATAGCTTGGTAATACAAAACTAAAATATCTGTTAACATTTCAACATCTTGGGACAGTCTGGAATCTAAGAAATAACAGCGAGCACCTCTGCAAACTCAGCTACAGCAAAAGGTATGTAAACGTACATTTCTTACAATCATTCAAACAAATTTAATTTCAACTTGAAAACACATTTCTTCCAAAATAACTTAAAATCACACACACGGAAGAACCAAAAAGATTGAAAAATCATGATACTTTTTTCTTCCGTCTGTCGATTTTAGAACTGGTTCGAAACTATAGAATTTAGGACTAGTTCGGAACTATCGAAAAAGGGATACAGCGGGGGGGCAATTGACACTTCCTAGGACATCGCCATGTTAAATTCGCCAGTTGCTTGCTTGCAAAAGAGATTTATCGCGAACCAGTACTGGGTCCCCACAGGGTACATGCAAATGTATACGTACATGTGTACGTACGTATGTGCATAAATGAACATTAGGGTGGTACACACATTGCATTATTTTGCGTTTGGGGTGGAGGCCTTAACAGTGGTCCAATGTGCAAAGCTAGGGTAATTTAATTCAATTTTTTGTTTGTCATTTTTCTATCAAATATTCAAGAAATTTTCTACTTAAGAGTAAATAAAACTTTGAAAAAATTTGGCTACATATAAACATAACGGTATCCAAAAGTCATAGTAAGCAATAAGTGAAAAATGAAATTGTGCGTGCATCGAAAACTGAGTATTGTCAACGCTCAAAACCTGTTTAAAAAACTTTGTTTTAACTTCATTTCTTTCTCCGTCATTGTTTTAAGTAAGAAAATTCAGGAAATGTGAAAATTATTACCGAAGTGGACGCACATATTTTTTGGGGCTGATAAAGTTTTAATCTTTTTGGTGAGTACCAAACTATTATGATTTTTTTTTTTGTAGACGAAATCTTTCTTACATGGCGAAATATAGATCACTTACTATACTTATTCTCTCAATTGATGTACAGTATATTTTGCTTTGCTGCCTTTATGCTTAAGTGCACATTTAAGATACCTACCCCAAAATGCGCATCTGAGACATTATTTTTTAACATTTATAAGGAAAGTGCTCCGATAGATGCATTCAACATACCTGCCCATTGGCGATACCTGCCTTAAAAATTGTCCAACTAGTATCAATTATCAAAGAAAGTATTACGTTTACCTGCACTGGCCCTACAATTACCTAATTTTACAAGCATTTATTTATTTTGCTCATATCGCAGAACAACGAAAATGGCTATCAATTTATGTACCATTTAGATACCATTCGAAAAAAATTTCGCTTGCATTATTTTCTACGTGATAAGTGCTTCTCCATTATTGGGTTTCATAGGGATTCGGATACCTTCCTCATTGAAGTAGTAAAGAAAATTCGCTTAAGTGCCTTTTTCGGTTAGGTGCACAAGTTTTTCGTGCAAAGAAGGATGTGCAGCTAAGCAAAATATACTGTATATACTTATAAAATCCTCAAAAAAATTCTGCGGCTAGCTGCGGCACTCATACATTTATTTTCTGTATGTGCATAGATATGTACATATGTGCATAGATATGTATGTGCATAGATACAGATGTAAGTGTCCGCATATATTTTTTTCACGTCACTTGCTCTGTCGCTTCACTGCAACAAAACCAAGTTGTGGGGAAAACCCTGACGAAATGCGAACAATTGAAACCATGGGTTTGAAGATTGCGCAAATTGATGTGAAAATTCTAACTTCATATTAAATATATATATGTATATATGTATGTAAAAATATAGTTTCGATTTAAAAAAATCGGATAAAGTTTTTATTTCGCCAATAGGTTATGCAGACAACTATAATCGTAAAATCCGATTTGTGAGTCCAGATACATATGTATGTACATACTTATGTATGTATATAACGCATCGCGACTAATTTTAGTATTTATTTAAAAAAAACTCAATGAAATTCAAAAACTATCACTTGCCTTTGGTTTTACTAAATACCGATTTGAGCTGTCGCACAGTGTTATCAAAAAAAAAAGTTTTCAAATAAAAATTCGTTATATGGCTGCGTATGTATGTACATATGTTGATATTCCGAAATTTTTTTATTTGTAAAGGAAAATAAATTTGCTTTTATAAAAAAATTCTTAAATCAGTATGCAGCTCTTAAGAAAAAATGCTCGTACATCTCGTCGCTACCATGTCAAACTATCGAATGTGAAAATCGGCACTTTTCAGGAGTGCAAAGAAACTGTTGTAAAAAATATTGTCATTAGACAAAAGTGTGGGATTCGACACTTTGTAAAGCCAGTATCCTCTGTTTCTAAGAAGGCTAGAAATTTTACGATTTGCCAACTTACGTATTATTCTAAACGCATGCGCAAGGTATCGTAAATGAAAAAGCAGTTGTGCATAATGAAAAATATATCTCGTGATATTTCTTGAGAACTACAATGGGTAGGTTCAGAAGGCGCAGCAGTTGAGCGCAACCGTTGCTAAAAAAAAATCCGTGATCGTAACGCGTCTTCTGAACGGTTTCATACACTAGTTGTCAAATTCACAACACACAAGATGTTGTCTCAAATGAAAAGATATATTTTTTTGATGATCAACGAAAAGAAATTTTTTTGATACTTTTTTTGATAAAAACAAACGGCTGTTTTCTGATATTTTTTCTTATAAATAACGAAACGATTTTTTTTATTTGCATATCTGTGCCGTTCAATTAAAGTAGCCTAAGCCGGTATAGGCCCTTTTCCCTTTAAAGCAACATTTCATGGGATTCCAAACAATATTTTAACGTTTAACTAGCCATAGATATAGTCAAAGATGCCGTTTTAATAGAAACTTAATAAAAATATAAACATTTTCAAGAGAAACTGGTTATTTTTTATTCAAAGTAAAACCTTTTGAAGTCTCTTTGATTGAACGGTACAGATATATGTATTCAAAAAAAAATGTTTTCTTAAGAAAAGTTGCCTATTTTACAATATACATAGGTAATAAGCTATTTTGTGCAAATTTTCATACAAATCCGTTCAGTCGTTCCCGCATATTAAATAAATTAAACTTTTTTAACAGGTGGCAACTCTTAAAAAAATAGCCTATTAACCAATCTGGTCCATAAGCTATCTGCGTATAAAATTTCATGCAAATCCTTTCAGTAGTTTCCGCGTGATGATTTCCCAAACGTCCAAACAAAAAAAAATTTCACATTTACAATATTAGTAAGATTAGGTGACTGATTCGGATCCGGTGTCAATACAGTATAGACATAGCGGACTTTCTATTTTTAATTCATCCCAAAGAGTATATACACTGACGATCAAAAGTGAGGGCATGATGATTTTTGTTAAATATTTACAATGTTTTTCAATTTAGAATTTTTTGTTAATTATGTATTTATAAAAATTCGGATCATGCTTTAATCAAAGTCAAACTTTCAAACTGTATACAGAATTTGGAAAAATTCAACAAATTTTCATCAAAATTTTGAACTTTTTAATCCAAATATTTAAAAAAGTTTTAGGTGTGAAAGTATCTATAACAAGAACTTTTAACAAAAGACATTGTAAATATTTAACAAAAATCACCATGCACTCACTTTTGATCGCTAGTGTACCTCATATTATCTTATTAAATTTAATATAATTTAAGTAATTTGTAACAAATATGAACTTGCATTATAATCTTTGTTTATGCCGTGCGCAAGTGTTTAAAAAATATACTAGAAATTGATGAAAAATTTAACGATTTTCTAATTAAATGGTTGGTAGGCGTGGTCTCTATTCGATCTTGCTCATTTTTGGACCAGAAGTTGTTAGTCATTCAAACATAATTTGTGAAAAATTTCATCCCGATATTTATCTTAGTTCTTTATATAATAATTAAATTACCCCACTAGAGCAGATTGGACCACTGTGCGCTGTTAAGAAAAAACTTTTTTTCTCTACATTTTTTGCGATGTTGCTTGAACCAGGAGGGCTACACCACAGCGGCCTCCGGCAGTTATACCACGCAGTAAAGAAAATATGAGTAAAATGAAAGTAGTACTTCGTCGTCGAATCGACGAACATTAGTACTCTAGGGTTAATAAGCCACTTAAGTAGTTATCCAACAATATTAACAATAATTTGTGCTTTTTATTCGAATATCTAATAAATCTTATTTTCTACAGCATAGGTTTATACATATTTATAATGAAATAACAAATTAATTTTGTTAATATATTTATTCATAAAATTCTTTTCTCCGAGCTTTCTGTTCCGCAAAAGAATCTATAACATCATCAAAGTTTAAAGATAGAGCCACGATTTATATAGGTTTTGTTAAAGAATGAACCATATTAAAAAACTAGCTCAAACTAAATAACAAACAAAAAACAATGATTGTGAAAACTGGTCAAAATTTGGGTCAACTTAAGTTTTTTCGACCACTGTATGTATGTAAA
>NW_023469448.1:0-5400 GCF_013731165.1 Rhagoletis pomonella | reverse complement strand
GTGCGAGTGTAGTGCGTGTCTCCCGAGGCAGATGAAGCTCCGTCTCGTCTATGTCCGGGGGTGGTGTGCCTAGAACGGCATTCACAGGTCTAGAGTCTACATAACTCGAGACTGAGTCCCTGTGAATGCCGTTCAGGGCCTGTCTGTACGCTGTCGGGTCCAGAGGTTGCTTAATGAACCTCTGGACTTCGTCCGTCAGTTCATATAGATGCCTCCTGACGTGCCTAGGCGAGGGCTCCTCTGCAAGCAGCTGTCTGTTTGGGTGGCCACTTCTGTGGCTCCCGATCAGGAACTGCTTGCAGAGCATTATGTTGTGCTCCTTAACTGGGAGCATTTGCGCCTCGCCGTGCAAGTGGTGTTCTGGCGACATCAGGAGGCATCCCGTCGCTGTCCTAAGTGCCGTATTTTGTACCGTCTGTAGCTTCGTCCACTGCGTCCTACTAGTCCCTGGCGACCACACTGGCGCTGCGTAGTTCAAAACCGGCCGGCCTCTTGCCTTGTATGTTGCCAGCAACGTTTCTTTGTCTTTGCCCCAAGTACTGCCGGCTAGCGACTTGAGGACCTTGTTGCGGCTCTGTACTTTATTGACAATAGCGGTTGAGTGCGCAGAGAAGGAGAGCAGGCTGTCGAATGTTACTCCGAGTATTTTGGGGTTATTCACCGTCGGAATTGGTGTGTCATCGACGTGAATCCCCAGCGGTAGCCTGACCTCCTTCGTCCAGGTTGTGAACAGGGTCGCGGAGGATTTCGTAGGGGAGAGGGCTAGACACTTTGCAGTGAAGAAGCGAGAAAGTTCGGAGAGATAGCCGTTTACTTTCAAACACAGAGACTCCCTCTGGTAGTTGAGGGAGCTTTGAAATATAAAAGTTAAACAGTAGCGGGGAAAGGACACCACCCTGAGGAACCCCCTGTTTTATTTTTCGCTGCTTACTCGTTTTGTCTCTAAATGTTACCGACGAATGTCGACCACTCAGATAATTTTCCGACCACCGTTTGAGCCTCTGTGGGAGAGAGGAGGCCTCTATATCTTCTAGCAGCGTGGAATGGCAGACGGTGTCAAACGCCTTTGACAAGTCCAACGCTACTAGAATCGTTCTCTCACAGGGACGGTTGCGGTTAAGGCCACGAGTTATCTGAGTGTTTATGGCGTTAAGTGCTGTTGTTGTACTGTGCACTTTACGGAAACCATGCTGATGCTTCGCTGGGGTCAGGTGGTTTGTGAAGTACGGGAGTAGCAAGGCCTCGAGTGTCTTCGCTACCGGGGAAAGGAGTGTAATCGGACGATACGAATCTCCTTTGTTGGCGGGTTTCCCCGGTTTGAGCAGTGGGACCACTCTCCCCACCTTCCAGATGTCTGGGATGATGAGAGTGGCCATTGACAGGTTGAGGACCTCCGTTAGGTACGCTACCCCCGCAGGACCCAAATTTTTCAGCATCAGCATGCATATTCCGTCGGGACCCATGGCTTTGGAGGCTTTCGCCTTCCCGATGGCCACCTGAACTTCACCGCAAGTGAAAGCAAGGGGGGCACAATTTGTTGGCAGTTTGTGCAGCCTTCTGGTAACTCGACGCTTGGCTTTGTCTACCGGAGGATGCAGTATGAACTGCCGGCTAAAATAGCTCGCGCATCGCTCCGGGTCCGACGAAGCATGGTCGCCGAAGGAAATTTCGACTCTGTCGTCGTGCTTCGTCGGATTAGACAATGACCTCACGGTTGACCAAAGCTTGCTCACACCAGAGGTGAAATTACAAGTCTTCAGGTGCTCCTCCCACTTCTTCCGCTTATGTACGTTTACAAGTTGCCGAATCTCCGCGTTGAGATCCCTGATACGGGGATCTCCGGGATCGGCCTGACGAAGGCTATCACGCTCATCAGCTAGAACAGCCGCTTCGGCAGGGAAGTTTGGACGTGGGTCCGATATACGTCCTGCCGGTATGAAGCGAGCTGCAGCAGCAGTGATAGCCCTGCGGAACTTACGTTCACCGAGATGGACGTCGGTTGGTGTGGGGAGCGCTGCGAAGGTGTTTTCAGTAAACTCCGCGTAACCTTTCCAATCAGCTTTGGAAAAGTTGATATAGGTCCGGTGTTTGGCGGAGGCAAAGTCGGTTGGTTTATCAATCGAGATGACTATGGGTAGATGGTCTGATGCTAGAGTCAGCATAGGTCTCCACGTTATGCTGTTTATCAGACCAGCGCTGACTATTGTGATGTCTGGCGAGCTACTGCAGTTACCCATAATCCTGGTGGGTGCGTCGTCGTTCATTGTGCAGAATGTCGAATCGTCTATCTGCTCAGCCAAGTCTGTTCCCCTACGATCGTTTGACAGGCTTGAGTGCCAAAGATCGTGGTGCGCATTAAAGTCACCTACTACCATACGGTTTTCACCTCTGAGGAGCGCACCTATATCAGGGTGATATCCTGCCGGGCAGCAGGTGACAGGGGGTATGTATATGTTAAATATTTCGAGCTCGACATCGCCTGACCGGATAGCGATGCCCTGACATTCTAGGGTGGTATCCCTTCGGTCGATGTCTGCTTCGATAAGACGATACTGCACGGTGTGGTGCGTGATGAACGCTAAGCCACCACCATTATCTCGCTCGCGATCTCGACGGTGCACGTTGTACCCGGCGCAATTCAACAAAGTTGAATTGCTGTGCAGCTTCGTCTCTTGGACCGCAGCTATTAATATACCATGCCGACACATGAAGACGGTTATCTCCTCAATCTTGCTCTGTAGCCCGTTACAGTTGAATTGGAGGAGCTTCATGTGGTTCGGGAGACGTGTCGTGATGTGGGGTGTGAGTGAGGTGTATGTTCTTGCCGCCGTTGGCTGTGTGTGCTGCTGAGGTGATTGCCGCCCTGTGGTGGTGGTGGGGGGCGTCGCAATTGACGTCTGCGACCGAGCAGCGCAACACGGGCCCTCAAAATTCCCCGTCCAATCTCGCGTGGTACGCAGACCTGAACATGCCCTAAAGTGGCACCAGCCAAGGCAGGTGTTGCACTTGACTGATGTCACATTACGGAATATTCTGGTCTGACATACCGTGCAGATTGTAGGGGGAACCAGGAGTTGTTGGCGGCGGCGTGTGGGTGGTGGTGCAGTTGTGTGTGTTATGTGGTCTGTGGTGGCTATGGTACGGTCTGTGGTGTTATTATGTTGTTGTGTAGTGGCGACTGTGTGTGGTTGCTGTGTGAGTGTGTGGGGCTGCACGGGCGGACTATCGTTTGCCGTGGAGGCTGCTCTGTTTGAGCAACAGGGGGCCACGTAAGACGTGGTCCACTGTCTGTGTGTCCGTAGTCCCGAGCAGACCCTGAGGTGACTCCACCCCTCGCAGGCATTACACTTGACTGAGGTGGAGTTGTGGTGTAATCGTCTTCGGCATACACAGCAGGTGTATATTTCTGGCCCAGGGTTTGACTCGATGCCAGCCCTGAGTAGGAGAATGCGTAGTGAATGTTGCCCTATGGACGGGCAACTTCTGAGATACTTCGCCGACCTAAACGGGGTTAGATCGCGGAAACAACAGCCCTTGGTCGGGTGAAACCCGAGTCATTCCGGTACGTAGAACCGGCTGTCGTGGGAATGACAGTAGCATGCTGAAATGACTCGCTTATATATACACGAGATTCGGAAGTTTTTATCCAGACGTCCAATCGACATGTTTGAGATATCGTTGGAAAGGTCTTGCAGTGTGTCCAGAAAATGTATTCAAGCTTCATAAGCGATTAACCGCATTCTTAAAAATTAGGCTAAAGTGTTGCGAAAAAAAAGTTTTTTCGCTTTTGCCGGTTTAAGGGGGCATGTGGGCACACCCAACATATTTAGTGTTTCCAATACCTTTCAAACTATACTTTATATATTAAGTTCCGGCCACTAGTTGGAAAGATATAGAGGTAAATGTGGTTTGGTTCGTGTCTCCACTACGAGATGCTTTGGTATGTATGTGGCGTCTGTACTACCATCATTTAATTTTTTTCAAACTTTCAGGAATTAAAGTACAAAAAAACTAAGAAGGTTTTGTTCCAGGATGTTTTGATTCGTATGCCTTTGTGGGCGTGGCTGCTGCCTGAAATTCGAAAAAATGCAATTTTTTAAACTACCACTGAGGCCGCACTACTCAGTCCATGTCATTGATGTGGATATCAGTAGAAGGCACGATGCAGAAAATAAAGATCGCGCCATTCGCGGACCGCTAACCCTCTCTTCGTCGATTTGACAGCATCCACCCAATCGCTTGTGTGCTTGGTGCGTTTTTGGTGCTTTTGGTTTTAGTTTGAAGACTTCAAATTAGAAAATCTTAAAAAAAAATGGAAGCAAAATTTATAGCAATCGTAAGTGTGCTAAGCAATTTTACAAAAATTTAAACAAAATCATGTCACAGTGACAATCATAAGCGACAATGAAATATGTGCAGCACCTTCAAAAATGCCATAAGAAATCGACCGTTGTGCAAGAAACATTGATTTTTATTAATTTGAATCGGCATCCTTACAATAAAATTATGTATTCATATAAAGTGTATAAAATGCACCAATAAAAATTTGGTGCTTTTTCAAATTCAAACCTTGGCAATACTGCCTTTTGTTCGATACTTCTTCTTTTTCTTGTCGAGTACGTCTTGCTCTCTCATTCTGGTATATTTTGACGTCACGGCCAGTTGCTCTCAACTCGATTGGCGCAATCTTGTATTCTATCATTCTTGAGTAGAAGGGACTTCAAACAAGCTATCTAACGCTATCTCTTGTGTTTATAAAATATAAATATATCATAACGTTATCGCCCGAAAACTAAAAATCGGGCTGCTGAAAATATACAATTCGTGCATTTTCTCAAAAACTGGTCAGTCGATTTTATTCTAAGTTTCCACAAATCTAGCCAAAAACCTTAGCTTTCATCTGGTATACAGCTTGATCTGGGAAAACTCTTGTTGTGGAGGTATTGCGATTCAAATTGAAAAAAATGTCGCTCCAAAAAGGGTCAAATGGTTAAAAATTAACATATCCGTCTAATTTGGTTATTTTAAGATATAAAAATAACTTACCCAGTTCCTCGAAAAAATTTCCCATTCCCCGATTGCCACTTAAACCGAAATTCCCTGAAAATCGGGGAATTTTCCGCGAGTTGACAAGTTGAAGGATGCAGCTGTGCTAATCACTTCGTAAATGTCTTGGAAACCACAATTTGTGTGTATTTTAGAGCACTTAACTTACCTGGGAAGACGCGTACAATATTACCTATAGTTGTACATAAATATGTATGTATGAATGCATTTAGTTCACCGAATGTGATGCTACTACTTACATAGATATGTATAAATTGCCACTGAGCAAAACTACTTGAGAAAAAAGCATTAGTTTAATAGCACGAGTGCAACATCGTACACGTGATAGAAGTA
>NW_023469447.1:2313-5401 GCF_013731165.1 Rhagoletis pomonella | reverse complement strand
ATGTTCTAAGCCAAATCATTTTGCTAATGCTTGCAAGACAAAGAATGCATCACTTGAATAAATTGAGTAAATGAACTGAAATTTTAAGAAAAAGCAATTGCTTATTTTTATTCATACGGCCCATTATGCGATTTTCCACGTATCATAGGTCTAAGACTCTTACAACTCGTGGAGCTATTATCGTCTCCGTCCAGAATCTGAGATATGACACCCTCTAAAACGTTTAATTTCTGCTTTAAGGTTGGAGTAAACTTTTATATGGTCAGCACAATAGATCCATACACATTAGGGTGTCCATCCAAAATGTTTTTTTTTGAAATTTCAAGACCCACCTACTTTTATCAATTTTTATGAGAAATATTATTGCCTATTTTTATAGATTTTTTAAAGGTCATTTAGAGGTCAGAAAATACGACTTTGTAGATTTATGGGTTTTTGAATGACTATTTTTGATTCGATTTCAAAGATTGATTATGATCTGAGTAGAGGATGGCTGACTTCCAAAACGTATCAATACAATCCGCCTGGAATTTATATTGTGTATGTACTGGACTTTCAGATTTTTTGAGCAGTGTGGCTAAGGAATTCATCAACATTTATTCAAAATTGATATATACAATCGCTCTTTAGCAAACAAGTGGTTTTTCAAGAAATTTTAGGAAAATGGGGGTGGCAACGCCTAATTATGATAGATGTTTATCTCAAAAACTACTTGACTGATCTCGACCAAATTTGGAATACACATTGCGCTTAGCCTCCTTAAGCACCGCACAGTGCCCAATTTTTCGAAAAAGCTGGCCAAAGGTCGAAGCGTGGTACAATTGTAATCAAACCTTGTGTATTCGTCTTTATTTTGGTTGCTGGTTTTAAATTTCACCACCATAATGGCTGCTGTGTACGCTTAAAATAATCATATTTTTAGCAAAAGTATAAAAGGTCATGTTTTCAGCTTTTTTGTTATATAATGTGATGTAGCGGTTAGCAATATACGCTATCATTCCGCAGGGCCTGGGTTCAAGCCCAGTTTCCGACCAACATCAAAAAATAAGAAACAAACAAGTTTTTTGTAATAGTGGTCGCCCTTTAGCAGGCAATGGCAAACCCCCGAGTGTATTCAGCCACGAAGAACAGCTTCTCGTAAAAATAAAATCCCCGTTCGGATTCGGCGTAAAACTGTTGGTCCCTCCCCTTTGTGCGCCAACATCAAGGCGCACGCCACAAATCGGAAGAGAAGCTCGGACAAACACTAACGAGGTCTTAATGTTTGTTTCTAAAAATCTTGATGTTCAAATTTACACGGGAACTGCGGGATTTTGAATGAATCAATAAACAAGATATACATATTTGTTGGTAAAGGAATATATTTTTAAGATAACAATTTTATACACCGTCAGACTCACAGTCATCTGAAGTATCCAATCTTATATCTATATTTTCTGATGGCAATTCCGCATTCGCATTTACAACAGTTGATAATAATTTAATGGCATCAACGACAGTTGATATGATTTGATTGGTATGATTTTGTTTTGGTGGGTTTAACAGTAAACTTGAAATGACAGGGTCCGAGGATACAAGCAGTCGATATTTTTTAATATCCTTATTCCTTGACTCTCGGGCTTCTTCGAAAAGTTGCCCGATTGGCAGGGGTGCCCATTCAATAATGAGAGGCCCATGGATAAGCACTCTAATAAATTAAATTCTAAAAATATCCAATCTTTAAAACATCAAAACATTGACAGAAATAATTTTTTACATAATTTAAATTTTTTAAACATAAAAAAAAAATTAAAAATCGCGTATAAAAACTGATGTCCAAACTACAGTGGCGGCTTGTGGCAGGTTGTTTTAACCAAGATGGATGGAAAAAACTTCAATATATATGAAAAAGAAAATTAGACCGCCCATCTCGACCGCTCTCGTAACTATTTTCCTAATCCATCATAATGAGTAAACAAAAAAAATCAATCCCTAAATATCTATGTCTTACGTCAGTTTTTAGATGGCGTGACAATGAAAAAATATGTTTTACATACTCTAGATTGAAAACTGGTATTTTTTTAAATACAACGATTTTAACAACGACGAAAACTCAAATTTTCGAAAAGTTTAGAGCGAATTGCTAGCAACAGTCACTTCGATCTCCTGTAACTCTAAATGCCTTAAAAGAATCGACTTGTTGTCTCATAACGATACGCAGTAGAGCCCTCCTAACAATATCAGATGGTTATGCATACGAATGCACCAATTTTTTTTTTTACTTTTGGCCAGGGTTTTCCAAAAATTGGCCACTGTGCACCGTCTTGAATATTTTTGAAAGCTAAATAACAATATTAAAATAAAATGTTAATAAGCCACAATAGCATTGACAAATACATAGTTTAAAATGAACCTGCCTGAAACTATACAGTAATGCAGATTAATGTATATAATTGACAACAACAACCACGCTGTTAAGTTTAAATAGCGGCAAGTCAGCTGCACTTGATAGTAGTAGGTTGAATAAGGAAATGAATTAGCAACAAGAGTTTACGGCCTGTGAATAGCTCAGTGGTTGGCGCTTCTGACTTTGCACATTGATGATGCGGGTTCGATCCCTGCTGAAGTCTAGAAAAACAAATCTGATGAGAAGATGTGGTGATCTCCGAAATATCAGCTATAACTTCTACCGCTTAGACTTTGTTGCTTTTTCCAATTTTCCTAATAAACATAATCGTGGTACAAAGCTCAATAACAATAATCAAATAAAGTGTTAATACTTAAGTCACAATAAAATTGACAAATACATAGTTTAGAATGAGCCTGCCTGAAACTAAACAATAAAACAAATTAATGTGTAATTACCAACAACAACCATGCTGTCAGTTTAAATAGCGGCAAATCAACACCTCTCTGAAGTTGGCAGGATAACTTTTTCTCAAAGCAAAAATTCCTATCGGATAACTTGCCATTAATTATCCGTAAATTAGCCGTGAAAAGAATCATTTTGCCGCGGACATATTTTAAAAAATATCGAGT
Organism: Rhagoletis pomonella; assembly: GCF_013731165.1. NCBI lineage: Eukaryota > Metazoa > Arthropoda > Insecta > Diptera > Tephritidae > Rhagoletis > Rhagoletis pomonella. The sequence continues at coordinate 2,383 of NW_023469447.1, read as the reverse complement.
GCCCTGCTAACTTCCGTGGAATATCTGACAACCAATTAAGGAAACCAGCTAAACCCAAACTAACTATCTG
>NW_023469447.1:0-2303 GCF_013731165.1 Rhagoletis pomonella | reverse complement strand
TGATAATTTGCCGTAAATTATCCGTTGTTTATCCGTGAAAAGAATTATCTTGCCCCGGACACATTTTAAAAAATGTCGCGTGCCCTGCTAACTTCCGTGGATGTTAGCAGGGCACCTTCTGACAACCAATTAAGGAAACCAGCTAAACCCAAACTAACTATCTAATAATTTGCCGTAAATTATCCGTTGCTTATGCGTGGGACTAAACATTTTTTCGCAGGCGTGTCTTTAAAGGATATCGCTTTTACTCCCCACTGCAGTGAAACTTAGCAGGACACCTTCAAAAAACCAATCAAGGCAACCAGCTAAATAAATGTTCATAATTAAGTATGTAAAAGAACACTCTACTAAATATTTTACGCAGAAGTCTAATTAGCAATTTGTAAAGAAATTGGAGTTACTGTTCTAACTCATTTGTTTTTACTTTTTATTTTTTTTTATTTTTTGCTCTATTTTACATATAATATTAATTTTGGTTTAATAGACACTGTGTTTTTTAGTTTCTTTTCCTTTTCTATCATATAGTCATATTGAATCCAATTTCCGTCTCTGAAGCAAATTGCCGTATAATGACCCATGTCTTCAGGTGAGTGCTGAATTTCTTCACCTTCATATGCCACCATTGCAGTAAGGTGAAAGGTATTTCCATTCTCATCTGTGATCTTTTTTGTATTTTATTTAAAGCTATATATACTCCGCTTTCACTCAATGAGTATATCTCAAAACAAATAAGAACGCCTGTAAAAATTTCAATTAATTACATTAAACATTTTTATTAATTATTTATCGCTAAAAGTCATGGGCTTCGCATCGAGCAATAGAAAATATATACATAAATATGTACATTAGGGTGGTCCGAAAATGCATGTGAAAAAGTAAAGTCGAATTTCTATGCTCTCACCACCTATGATTGTTGTATACCGAAAAAATATATCCCTATTTTTTTATTTTGAAATCAAAAAAATATATAGAGGTCGCTCAAGGCGCTCAAAGTTTTCCATGTATATTTATATGGGGAAAAACAACTTTTCGTAGAAATGGTATACAATAGTTAAAAATCAATATTTTTCTACCAGAAAACTCTGTTTATGTGCAGGATATACCCAATAATAATACCCAATTGTTTATTTAACCATTTTTCCCATCACAACTATAATTTATAGGTCCGCCAGAAACCCACAAAAACCCGAAAATGCATTGGGGCGACCAATAAAAAATCGTTAGTATTATAATATATATATAGAAACAATTAGGTATTATTACTGAAAGTATACTGAAGAGAATCAGAGTTTTCCGATCTAAAAATATTGATTTTCAAGAATTATATACCATTTCTACGAAAAATTTTTTTTTCCAATATACATGGAAAACTTTGAACGCCTTGAGCGACCTCTAAATATTTTTTGATTTCAAAATAAAAAATGAGGTATACTTTTTTCAATATAGAACAATCCTAGGGGGTGAGAACATTACAATTACGACTTTACTCTTTTTGGACCACCCTAACCACCCTTTTTGGGCCACCCTTTTCACGGATAAACAACGGATAATTTACGGCAAATTATCAGATAGTTAGTTCGGGTTTAGCTGGTCTCCTTAATTGGTTGTCAGAAGGTGGAAGTGGAAGTTAGCAGGGCACGCGATAATTTTTGAAATATGTCCGCGGCAAAATTATTCTTTTCACGGATAAACAACGGATAATTTACGGCAATTATCAAATAGTTAGTTTGGGTTTAGCTGGTTTCCTTAATTGGTTTTCAGAAGGTGCCCTGCTAACTTCCGAACTAACTAACTCGATATTTTTTTTAAATATGTCCGCGGCAAATTAGGTTGAATAAGGAAATGAATTAGGAACAAGAGTTTACGGGGTGTGCATTAGGGTCGTCCAAAAAGAGTAAAGTGGGAATTTTAATGCCTTTTTTATGCCCTATCTATATTGAAAAAAGTATACCCCTATTTTTTCAAATCAAAAAATATTTAGAGGTAGCTCAAAGCGCGCAAAGTTGTCCATGCATTTTATATGAAAAAAAAACAACTTTACAACTTAAAATTCTTGAAAATCTATATTTTTCTATCGTACAACTGAGGTTCTCTTCAGGAGACTTTCAATGGTAATACCCAATTGTTTATTTAACTATTTTTTAATACTGACGATATTTTATTGGTCCCCCACTGCAATATTGAGGGTTTTTCGTCGATTTAAATAATAAACTTTTTACTGCACGTTTTTTTACGAGGAGGAAGCATCGAAAAAACCCGTCAGTGTGAGACTTTAACCCAAACTAAACCTCCTACCGCAATGT